>NC_090323.1:250970236-251273247 GCF_040869045.1 Eurosta solidaginis | reverse complement strand
ACTTGTAAGCTCACCGGTGCGCTAACCACAAATCTTTGGTTAAAATGCAGCAAAATACGAGTCACTTTTTACGTAAGGGCAGTTTCTACCGTTGCACACATTTAACTAACTGGAAATTTATCTAATATTTTTGCTTCAATTTTGTAATTTAAATACACTTTAGCTTTTGAGTCGTGTTCAGTTATATTTACAAATCATATTTCAGGAGTAAATACTTTAAACGCAATTTTTTGGGTTTTATTTAAGTTATATTTCTTCGATTTCTTTGAACGAGTCAATGTATAAAGTAAACCGAGCTATATCGCATAGGAAACTTAATACTAAAATCATTGCTAGGAAGGCAAGGAAGAAGATGTGAGTCAAAAGTGATACTCCCCTATGTGGTGCAAGTCTGGTGAAATGCACTTGATGATTTAATAAAATGTTTATGTCTGTATATTAAACAGGGCTGATTGGAATCAGCAGCGCTCTGACATTAACCCACGTTGGCCCTAAATTGGATGCTGATAAAACTTCCTATGGATGTTGGGTGCAAAACGGCGGCGACTTAGGTGTAGATTAGGACTCGTGGTACAGGCATTTTTACCTCGGCAATCAATCATGCATACCAATATCAACTTTATGCCGGCGAAAACAAACAGTAATGTGCCGATAACTGCTTCCTGTGCGTCAATACCTTAATTCCCGTGATAAAGATTCCCGATAATATGAGGAATAGTGTGAGTTCAATTTTAGAAGCTGTTCAGTTTGTTGGTTCAAGGTTGTGTTTTTAAGTCAGGAGCTAACTATAAGCTATAAGCTTCCAAGCAAAAATGACTGCGATTAAAGATGCTGTAAATGAAATGCTTTCCCTCGGATATCCTAGCGGTAATCAAGCTTCTGAGCTCAACTATAGTGCGATCAAGGTTGGAATGGGAGTGACTGACCTCGCTTCCGATTGCCGTTAATTTTTATAAATTAGTATCATCTGGCTTCCGTGGCATATAAATATCCCCAACAGATGTCGCATTGATAGCTTAGCCTAAATGAGTGCAATTGAACCTGCAGTCCGCTCTTGTATAAATTGAGTCAGCTAAGCAAGTACTGGACAGACATTTCCTCTTGCAAGGTAGCAAAATCCGGAAATGGGTGACAGGCGTTATTAGGAATTTTTCGGGGGAATTACAAAAGAAGTCCCTTTTCGTTGATATTTTTACAATTTTCGCATATAATTTGCAGTCAATTGAGCTATATAAAACCCCACCCAATCTTATTAGTAAAAGGAGACTGCTGCGTGTTTGCTACATTTGTGATAATCATATAGCCAACAGTCGATTTTGTCCATAAAAATACATACTTTGTTACCATACGAATAACTAAAATAATCCACCTTAACATTTGAAGACTTACGCTATTTGCCAGCAACATAAATTACATTAGAGTGGGCCTAAGAAAATTATGAAACGGTAGCGACCTTAATTGAAGTTCGGTAAAAATTCCAATTGTTATCACATAACTCGGGTCTTGAGAAGCGCTTTATTTCCTTCTAATGTAATTTTGAGCTCTGAAGTCGTTTTCATATAGTTTTGCCTGCTTAACAAATTGTACCCCCCCCCCATAGCCAATATAATAATATATCAATTCTTAAAATGGGTGTCAAGTTACCAAGTTACAATAAAAAAAATTTCGGATGAATTTGCAAAGATAAGGAAAATATTTTCCGAGGCTCTCTCAACATAAACTTTATATACAGGGGCAGCCTTTTGCCACTTTTTTATTTAGTTTGGAGGACGATCCATTCTACAATGAATACACACATATATAAATAAAATTAGACATAATAAGAGCAACAAACTTAGAAAAGTTCACCTTCAAAATGAGAATAGTTGGGAAAAATGTTGATTAAGCAGCAAAGACGAAGAAGGAGAAGTAAAAGATAAAGTCAAGTGAGTTTCACAAAGCTCCCTTTGCTTTGAAACCGCAACATTGAAATAGAAAATAGCGAATAAAAGTTTAAATTGTAAAATTACTGACGTTAGCACATTTGCGCTGCAACCAATGGCAGCAGACTGTGTAAACGCCTAGGAGTATGCAATGACTTTGCGCAAGCAGACAAAGAAGAGTAAATAGCAATAGAAAAATGTAATAAAACTAAATACTAAGCAGAATATTACAAAAAAAATAACCCAACGAAATAGAAGTGTGGGTGTTGCAAGTATTCAAAGGTAACTACAATAACAATAAAACAACAAAGGCAGCACTCCATAGATCGGCATTGCACCTAAGTAACTAAAAGAAAATGGGAATATGAAGGTATGAGACGGCAACTCGTAGTTATATTATGCACATTAGACTGGGCCGAAAAAAATTTAAAACTTAACTTGAAGCTTTTGTTGAAAGGATCTTGGTGAAAAAAAAACTTATTTTTTTATTCTTGCAAATGCAGTCGAAATTAGTTTTTCTTGTTACTCTTTTATTTGCAATCTAATTTTCCAAATCGATATGTAATTATTTTCGCCCTGAAAATCTCTTCTCATATCATTTCGTACTTTGAAGCTGTTTTCATGTACATAATTGTAGCCCCTAAAAGCATGCTTCTCGTTTTTGTTTCCAAAAAGCTTCCAAAGTATGTAAAGCTCGATATGTCCCTTTGAGTTTTAGAAATTTCATTGAAATTATGACATAGGCATTTTATGAATCGTTTTAACATAATCATTTTCATAGTGTTATGAAACGCTAAGCATTAGGGTGGGTCGATTTGTATGGACGTAAGTTAACCGATATCGCGCCATCGATTTTTCGATACAATTTGGGCTCAGGAAAAAAACGTTCCACTACGCATACCCAAAAAAATTATTTTGGAGCCTGCGAAATTTCATTTTTTAAACTTTTTTTGAACTGTGATTTTTAAGGTTTTTTGAGCCTGCGAAATTTCATTTTTTTAACTTTTTTTGAACGTTGATTTTTAAGGCTTTTTTCATGACCTACTAAAAGAATTTTCTTTTGGGTCGTACAGGGTATACATGAAAGTTTTACAATCGAAATTTTTTTTAGTAGGTCATGAAAAAAACCTTAAAAATCAGTCGAAAAAAGTTAAAAAAGTTAAATTTCGCAGGCTCGAAATTTTTTTGTGTATGCGTAGAGTTGGGATTTTACCGGGTATTTACCATTTTTATGGGTAAATACCAGGAAAATACCCGCAATATTCCTTTTTTGTTTTTTTTTTGGGTATTTAAAAATCATTTGAATCGAGGCTGCTTGGAATTACAATTCATCAATTAAATTTATACGTCATTTGAAATTAAAAAAATTTCGTTTTGCTTTTAAACAAACAACCCAGCAAGCACTTGGGGTCAGCAATTAGTCTGAAAGGAGTCCAAACTTTGGATTGTTATGAACTCATTTAGGAGCCTGAAGCGAATTATATATGCTCATATTTTGCCTCTATCATAAGTCTTATACAGGCCTCCTTCCGATTTTTCATTTTAATACATTATTGTTACCCTTGCTATTCTTATTTTGTATAAGCATCGACGTTTTTCCGCTCATCGACGCTTCTCAACATTTTTAATGTGAGCACAAAGCTGCCACGCTCTGTACAGGTGTGTCGAATTATATATGACCCCAATAAGCTCTGACGATGCCTAATAAATAGGCAGTATAGGTGTCAGATAATCAAAATTTATTAGAATTAAGAATTACGCCGGAGAGTTCCAGTAGAGTATAATATGAGCTGTTTAAACGCCTTTTAAGGTTTATGTCGGACTATTATTAAAGCTCAAATAGTATACGTTAATAGGCTCTTATAGGACGACCATTGCAAGAAGGAAATACATTGGTTTCGGCCTCCCAAATGAGCACATACCGACAACGCATACCGAAATTTAGATATTTGTTCGACTCTTTTTTGACTTAAAAAATGTTTACTGGGTAAACTAAAATTTTTGCAACGGCATGCATTATTAACTAAATATTTTTAAAAAACGCTGGATTACAGATTAAAACTAATTCAACCGATAGCGTAATGGATAACTCTCCACCAATATAGGACAAATTGGGTACATTTTGGATTGAATTTATGTGTTTGTTTCCCATATTTTCCATAAGTTTATTTTTACCCTTCTTTTGGGTAAATATTTAGGTATTTACCCATTTTTACCACATATAACCAATTTGCCGGGTATTTACCATTTGGGTATTTACTCCTTTCCCATCTCTATGCATGCGTAGTGGAACTTTTTTTTTCCTGAGCACAAATCCTATCGAAAAATCGATGGCGCGATATCGGTTAACAAATCCAGCCAGTCTACTAAGGCGCCAAAAGTACTTAAGAAGATAAAACTATATGAAAAGTACTTCAGAGCTAAAAAAGATATGAGAAGGAATCATAGAGCTTTTCAAGACCAAAATAATGGCATGAAAATTCTTAAAATCGAAGGTCAAAATACAAAAATTGGTTGAAAAAAGATATTAAAAAATGTGGAAAAAAAGTTCGAGCCCCTCTCACATAAGCTTTGCCACGGTTGTGTATCACCTATGAAACGACCCTGTCTAATGCACATACTGACAATAGCAAAAAAAAAAGTAGGAAAACGACTTTCTGCATAACGCAAAGGGCAGCACTGTAGCACAGCAGTCTAGTCACAGTCTCTTATTGGCTTACAGCAGTCAATTGCAACGCGCGTCTCAAACTATTTGCACTATACCTCCCAAACTAGACTTCCGTCGTCTTCATACCCCACCTTCTGTCATTGCACTCGATTATTATTGTGCATTTGTCCTCTACCTTCGTGGGAAAGGACAAAATTCAATGAACGGAAATTTTCTGACAACAAAAGGTTGCTGGGACATTTGCCGTCTTGTTCGTTGGTATGTATGTATGCATTAATGCACATAGCTTAAGTAACTTGTTACAATAGGTTATGCAATATTATTACTGTTGCAAGCAATTGCTGTCAATGCACTGGCGGAAAGTGGCAAATTGCACTTCCATTGTGATGCATTTTATGTGGGTTGACTTGATTTTTCTGAAAGAGCATTTTGACTTTTAAAGAAAGAAAGAAATTGATTTTGATTTTAGCTATCAGAAATGAGCTATAATAAAACATTATTAAGTACCTCAACAGTTCAGATTGTATGTCGCTTTGACCTATTGTTGACCTTTGCTAAGCTATGTTTAAAGATGCGACACTGGATGAGTTTCAGAGGTGCAAGAACTTCCTTTGTTCCTGCGACACAAAAAGCAGATTCACACCGTGCTAACTCTTCGGCCATTTCGTTGTCATGTACTTTACGTTGCCCCACAACCTTAATCAGAGAAAACTTATGTAGACTCACCAAATGCATACCTAACTCCCTACACTTCTATGGTGATGTTTTCGTCGCTAACAAGAGAATACAAAGAACTACTCGGCTATCGAATGAAATGGGTACTCCGTTGCCAATACTATCCTGTATAATGAAAATGGAGGATTGAAAAATTGTTGCTGAGTCCAGCAGGTATATAGATATAACGGTGGCTGAGAGACTTACAAACACTTCAGCTATCACCCCGAAAGTCGTTTTAGTGCTCAGCACTTGCAGGAAAAATGGGTCCTATTATTTGTACCAAAGACTGGCTTAGAACATGTGCAGTATATTTGTATTGTTATATAGGAGTCATCAACAGGCACGTCTATCGCGGGTAGCTAGCCATCACATATGCACGTTCTTTCATACGTCCTTGAGATGTCCTTTCCATGATAAATATATTGATCGATCATATAACTAGCAGCCCCTGTGATAGTTCCGCAAGCAGATGAAAGTTGAATTTCACATAGAATGATATATATAGTTGTTGTTGTTGTAATGGCACACTTTCTGAAGTAAGGGGGGTGTCGCGAATGTGGGTAATCCTTTGCCGGTACGTTCTGGTACTAGCTTCTTCTGGTAACTAGCCGGCTCCCTCAGGAACGATATTATTTACCATGTGAACTTTCGGCTCAAGAGTGGCTTCTTGCAACATGCATATCAATTTATTTGGACCACCCCAACCTCCTTCTACAGAAAAATTGGTCGAATAACAGCCTTTTAGATCCATGCCGTGATTTTTGGCCTCAAATTTCACCTTTTTTCATAGCATTCGTTTTCAAGCATACATAAGTCTCGGGTGAGCTCATTTGATTCTATGCTCTGTAAAAGCTTGAACTATTTTGGAACAGTGTTCCGCCACCCCCCCCCCCCCCCCCCCCCCCCCGTTAATGAAAAAGAACACTGAAGATGACTTAACTCTGAAAGCGGGTTGTCTTGCAACAAAAAAATGCCAAGGAATGACGTAAAATCTTTCCAAAATAATGTTTTATATTTATATATTGAAACTACTTTCCATCATCTACGTTGTGTTATCTTTAGTTTAAATTTTCGAAAATTTTCTTAAAAAAGACCTGAAGATGGCATAGCGCCGAAACAGTTTACTTCAAAACAGAATTGTTCAAGGGATTACGGAGAAGTGTTTCCATATACATAAATAATTCATCAAAACCATAAGACGAATGACGGCGTCATCTCTGACCGAGTGTAATATTTCGTATTTTTTTGCGACTGGTTCTGTCACAGGATATCGCATGTTGTTGACCACCCAAATTTTTGTAGCTCAGGCGGTAAAGATGAGATTACCGCGAGCAGTGTGGCGTAGTTAGTAGTGTAAAAAGGTTTACACAGGTCAAATGAATAGCCAGGTATAACGTTAAACCCTATAGTTTTTGGGGATTTGACCTTCTTGAGGACAACTTCAACTTCACGGCAGATGAAAGCATACAAATGGGCTGAGGTCTAAACAAACCCACGCATCACATCGAATATGTCAAAACTGAACCACCAACGCCGATCACCTAATCGCCAGGCCTAGCACTTTCCAAAAAAGGTTTCATGAGCTTGTGTTCTACATCCATTTTTACTGCTTGTTGTCTTGACAGGCATACTCAATTTCTAAAGATATTGGACTTAAGGAAACTGCTAGCTTCTTTAAAAACTCTGATTTGCATTAGAAATAATGGTGAGATAATGAAAAAAATATCTTATTAGTGGTCGGAATAAGATTATTTTATTATAATATAAGACCCTTACTAATAAATTCTCCATAAAAATCACTGAGAAGTACCAATAGAAAAATACTTGAAATTCTACCTGCTTGGCTTTCGACTAATAAGGGAGTAAGATCACTCAACAATATCTGAGTTTTCCAAAAAATCTAATTACAAATAGATACTGGAACCCATAACTAAATTACTCGAAGGATATTTGTACACTGTCGCGGAGTGGCCCGCCACAGAAAAAAAAGCGTGAGTACCAAGTACTCGTGAAGTTCCATGTTAGATTGAACTGGTCGGTCGATAAGAGCTCACATAGATTGAATGTGTCCATAGTGACGACCAACCGAAAGAGCCCCAGTTATGTTCAAGGACTTATGTTATAGAATAATTCCGTCCTCTTGGAAAATATTAGAAGTTTTCTAAGACCTAGGTTAAGTGCTACCTCGAGACCTGGTAACTCTGCCGACCTTAATAACCGGCGCTTTGACCTTGCGAATGTAGCACATGAACACAAAACGTGCTCAACCGTTTCTTCCTGCAGCTCGCACTTTCTAAATCTGCTGTTACTGGCGGGGCTTAACTTATAAGCATGTTACGCCAGAAGGCAGTGTCCAGTTAGTATGCCCATCATGAGCCCTAAATCTTCTCTCTGCAGTTATATACTTAAGCCACTTTGTGAGTGGTTGTAAAAAAAATTCTGGTAACGCTTTGAATTCATCCAGTCTATGTGAGTTCTTAATTGATTGACCAGTTTAACCTTACTGAAAAAGGCTCGCAGAGAGAAAAGAAGAAGAAGAGGTAACTTAACCAACTTCCGCCAGCGGGTTAGGGGGTCAGAATATACCCGTGGTAGGTATGCCTGTCGTAAGAGGCGACAAAAATACCAGATTCAAGGGGCTTCAGGTTGCCAGCGCAATATACAGCTCCTCCAAACCCAATTGTTAACCTCACCTATCAGCGGCGAATCCTGTTTCACTAACAAACGAGGCTCTGGCGACCCCTAGCTCCTCATCGATCTTGGGGGTGGGGAGGGAGGGATGACCTGAATGTTTAATGTGGTCATATAGATCGTTCCCGAGATGGTACGGCTAGCACCTTAATGGTGCTGTGTTACCGGAGCATACCGGATCTGTATCCGGCAAAGGACCATCACATCGATAACACTCCCCAAAGTTTTCGGGGAGCAATCTTATCACTACAACAACAACAAATTAACTTAACCAGAAACAAATAATTTCGATACAACGAAGTTATTGTTTTACAATTGGCTTTCTATAGATATCGAATTATAACCATCGAGTCATCGGCTTTTTATCGATTTAGCACTCCAATAAAAAACCTTCAACTTTGCCATAACTTTTCCGATAACACGCCGTTAATGATTTGGTAATACTCCATAACAAATCAATAGTTTTTCGATAACAAGTCGTTTCCCTTTTGATAAAATATCGTTACTTTTTTGATTAAAAAAGGATAATTCGATTCCAAAATCAATCAATAACTTTTCCATAACAAATTGATAACTTTTTGAAATAGAAATAATCCGTAATTTTTTGATAACCCATCGATAACTCAGCGAAAGAAAAATCGACAACTTTTCTATAACCGTTTTTATCGATGTCTTGTGTATACCTTGTCGATAACAAACCTTTCCTTTCCTTTCATTGCATTGTCCAGCTTTGAATTCCTGTCTAATTTCGCTCATAACAACTTTAGCATGAACATTTCCACAATACGCTACAGTGTAGCAACTGCACTTACACTTACATTCTATATTACTCTTACGTTTACATTTACCTTACGCTTACATTCTGGATTCGCCCATACCATGATCAAAAATGTTAGCACATCAAATCACACACACACATCACATCATTAAATAATCGTTCTCGAGATTAAGGGTATGGTAGTTAAATACCATGCCCAATTTATTATTCAGTGTGTTCTTAAAAGTCTGCCATTAAATGAGATGAAAAATTCGCAGTTACTCCTCATGCACTCAAATCAGTATTTCCCTTCACATCTCAGCTCATCTAAGTGTAATATTTCTCAACTCTATTTCCTCCATAACTTCTATACTTCAATGAAGCATAAAATTCAATAAACTATGTTCACATGTGTCATACAACTTTGTCCTTACATTGTCCTTTATGTAGTGCTCTGCTCGTACTCGATTGTACGTTAATACCCTAACAAGTGTAAATGAGTACTTTGTTGCACACACTCACTGTGAATGGCTCGATTGCAAACTATCACTTCAATGCACACTTATGTACTACATGGCTATACACATAGTTCATACACACATACATTTACAAATTATTGCTTCTTGTGTCGCTTTAAGATATGATTTTTTGGCGCCAAAACTTCCTTCGATAATTTAAGTTACGTATACGCCCTGGATTACAATATTGCAAAGAATTGTAATATGTATAGACGGAGAATGAATACATTTTCTTAATGACCGAACATACATGCATAGTTCCCACAGCATTCCTATTGAACTCTTAGAAGCAAATACTTTCTAAGCACCATTTTTATACTCAGTTGAGCAGAGCTCACAGAGTATATTAAGTTTGATTGCATAACGGTTGGTTGTACAGGTATAAAGGAATCGAGATAGATATAGACTTCCATATATCAAAATCATCAGGATCGAAAAAAATTTGATTGAGCCATGTCCGTCCGTCCTTTAACACGATAACTTGAGTAAATTTTGAGGTATCTTGATGAAATTTTGTACGTAGGTTCCTGAGCACTCATCTCAGATCGCTGTTTAAAATGAACGATATCGGACTATAACCACGCCCACTTTTTCGATATCGAAAATTCCGAAAAACCGAAAAAGTGCAATAATTCATTACCAAAGACAGATAAAGCGATGAAATTTAGTAGGTGAGTTGAACTTATGAAGCAGAATTGAAAATTTTACTAATTTTCAATTCTGCTTCACTTTTAAAAGAAGGTAATTTAAAATTTTTGCAAGCTGTAATTTGGCAGTCGTTGAAGATATCATGATGAAATTTGGCAGGAACGTTAGTCCTATTACTATATGTACGCTTAATAAAAATTTGCAAAATCGGAGAAGGACCACGCCCACTTTAAAAAAAAATTTTTTTTAAGTAAAATTTTAACAAAAAATTTAATATCTTTACAGTATATAAGTAAATTATGTCAACATTCAACTCCAGTAATGAAATGGTGCAACAAAATACAAAAATAAAAGACAATTTCAAAATGGGCGTGGCTCCGCCCTTTTTCATTTAATTTGTCTAGGATACTTTTAATGCCATAAGTCGAACACAAATTTACCAATCCTTTTGAAATTTGGTAGGGGCATAGATTTTATGACGTTAACTGTTTTCTGTGAAAATGGGCGAAATCGTTTAAAGCCACGCCCAGTTTTTATACACGGTCGTCCGTCTGTCCTTCCGCATGGCCGTTAACACGATAACTACAGCAAAAATCGACAATTCTTTACTGAACTTAGTTCACGTACTATCTGAACGCACTTTATCTTGGTATAAAAAATGAACGAAATCCGACTATGACCACGCCCACTTTTTCGATATCGAAAATTACGAAAAATTAAAAAAATGCCATAATTCTATCCCAAATACGAAAAAAGGGATAAAACATGGTAATTAGATTGGTTTATTGACGCGAAATATAACTTTGGAAAAAACTTTGTAAAATGGTTGTGACACCTACCATATTAAGTAGAAGAAAATGAAAAAGTTCTGCAGGGCGAAATAAAAAACCCTTGAAATCTTTGCAGGTATTACATATATAAATAAATTAGCGGTATCCAACAGATGATGTTCTTGGTCACCCTGGTCCACATTTTGGTCGATATCTGGAAAACGCCTTCACATATACAACTACCACCACTCCCTTTTAAAACTCTCATTAATACCTTTAATTTGATACCAATATCGTACAAACACATTCTAGAGTCACTCCTAGTCCACCTTTATGGCGATATCTCGAAAAGGCGTCCACCTATAGAACTAAGCCCCACACCCTTTTAAAGTACTCATTAACACCTTTGATTTGATACCCATATTGTACAAACAAATTTTAGAGTCAACCCTGATCCACCTTTATGGCGATATCTCGAAAAGGCGACCATCTATACAACTACCACCACTCCCTTTTAAAACCCTCATTAATACCTTTAATTTGATACCCATATCGTACAAACAAATTCTAGAGTCAACCCTGATCCACCTTTATGGCGATATCTCGAAAAGGCGTCTACCTATAGAACTAAGCCCCACGCCCTTTTAAAGTACTCATTAACACCTTTGATTTGATACCCATATCGTACAAACATATTCTAGAGGCACCCCTGGTCCACCTTTATGGCGATATCTCGAAAAAGCGACCATCTATACAACTACCACCACTCCCTTTTAAAATACTCATTAACACCTTTCGTTTGATACCCATATCGTACAAACGTATTCTAGAGTCACCCCTGGTCCACCTTTATGACGATATCTCGAAACGGCGTCCACCTATGAAACTAAGGATCCCTTTTAAAATACTCATTAGCGCCTTTTTTTTGATACCCATATTGTACAAACAAATTCTAGAGTCAACCCTGATCCACCTTTATGGCGATATCCCTAAATGGCATCCACCTATAGAACTATGGCCCACTCCCTCTTAAAATACTCTTTAATACCTGCCATTTGATACGCATGTCATACAAACACATTCCAGGGTTACCCAGGTTCATTTTCCTACATGGTTATTTTCCCTTATGTTGTCACCATAGCTCTCACCCGAAATTAACCTTCCTTACTTGTTTTATTTATCAATGTACTCGTCGCCATCGTGTTTTTATATTTTTTGTATTTATTTGCAATTTCTTTAATCTACTACACTTCGCACATTTTTTGACCTCAAACGCATTTATAGTTTGCGTCGATTCAAGCAAACATTCACACATTCAATTCCTATATTTTAAAACTCCAAACTCAGCAAGTCAAATAGTCGAATGTCAATAGCAAACCTTTTAAAATGCACCGCCAACTCATATATTGTATATCCGTTTCCGGTTGCTTCGACTAATAGCGCCATATAACCAAGTTAGCAGAAATTTGGCAGGACTGTAGTACTAGAAATTTTAAATCGCTTCCTGCGAAGGGATTTTTACTTACTTAAGTTTGTGGTTTCTGATTCGAAGAGGAATGAGATGGCTATAAATGAAGCTTAAACGTGGACAGTCTTATTACTCATTACTTGGGATACACCTTCTGGAATGGACAGAAGTCACTGGAAACTGAGGTCACAAATATGACTTCTATAAATAGACTATCGAGTTATTGAATCCTTTCATTCCCTTTGATTCTCCATGTGCTTGGAGTTTTTTTTTAACATGAATACAAGATATTTATGTGGTAGTTCTAATTCCTACTAAGCCACTCAGAGGCCAAAGACTACAAAGCATCACCCAAATCTTTATTTATCCTGAAAACTCTGGAGGTACTTATATCTGAAATGCAGGTACTTAACCCTGACAAACTTAATCGGTATTAAGAGCACATTCAAAAGCGTCAAAACCGAGATCATATACAGATGACAGACTAGACATCAAACCAATGCTATATACTTGCATGTATTGACTGTATGCTCAAGAGTAGGATGGTCAATGCAACTGTAGGCGCACGCTCTGAATGTAGAGTCACTATTCGTTGAATTCCCCAAGAAGACATATTGTCGCCGATACTACTCTCTAATCCGGTGGTGGTGTGAAGTGAATCGTTACAGTGAGAAAATCGAACATCTGGCAATAGCAGGGTATGTGAAAGAAACCATGTTATATATTATGACAAGAGGACGACTAACTGACCATGTTACGTCAGTTGTTGACTTCCAGGTCAGGTTAGGTTTCCTTAAAGGTGGAGGAGGGCTTAGACAGTGGTAGGAACGTAACAGTCAATCAAGTCACGGCCAAAGGAAAATCAAACGTTAAGAAAAAAGTATTTTCAATGAGAAGATGTTTTCTAAGCCGGACCTCGACACTGATTTGGCAAACACTCTGAGTATATTTCTGCGATGAAAACCTTCTAAGTGATCATCTCAATCTTACAGGGTTGTTGATGCTGAGATATTTGCCATAAAGTACGCAACTAGATTGCTCCTGGTACAATATCAGAGATCAAGGTAACGATCATATTGCCGCCTTAAAGCCATTAGAAACCTACTTGACAAAATCGGATATAGAGCAGCGATATCGATTCTTTTTGGCATCCATGGCACATCTTAATTTCTCGCTTCGTTGGATCCCCGGCACAGCATCATTAAAGAAAATGAAGTTAACGATGAGACAGCCAGGCACGATTCCAAACTGGATATAAACGAGGAAGGCAGTTCCGTGCGACCACGTGTCATGGTCGTTATGGCAATGTTTGGAGGAAGAGGAGTTGAAATCGAGGATAACCATAGACCAGTCTTCTTTAAATCGGCTCATTATTTACCAATTAATCGTCTATTTTCAAGCCACCTTACCTTTGACCGATCCGCGGCTCACCGACCTCCGATTTCACCAGCAGTTACGGGACTTCTTTCAACCAGATCACCCTTCTCCCCTTTTATTTTGACCGCTTGACATCTGCAACTCGTCCGCCGGTTCTACCAACGTCTTGACTACTGTACATCGAATTGGACTCTGCTTCCTTTCCCAGCAAAAACTTATCTGTCCATAATCCGGATTAGTTACAACCCATAATCCGCACTAGTTACAGCTCTCCGTCACGGTGTGTTGTGTGTGAGCACTACATCAGCCTTCAACGACGGCCAAATCGAGTATAACCAAGGTGCTAAATTTTCCAATATCAGATATTTTTACTTCTGATTTCCTTCCCATTTCCACAGCTTTTGCTTGGGGGGTACAACGCGAATTACACAAAAACTCCACAATGACAGGAGAACCGCTATGTATTTCCACAAAAGTAAAAGTTTTTGGCATTCAATCAAAAATATTTTGGCGGATCGTGTAATTGTTGTTTTTACTTCGTCTGCTGCCATCACAAGGGTATAGGGTCGTTATAAAAGGCAGCACTCTTAACCTGAAATGCTTTTAGTTTGCAAACGACAACGCCGACAAACGGCGACAGCAAATGAAAAATGAATTTAAACTTTGGCGTGCTTCAAATGCAGTCACTACAACGCCAACTCAAATTAATAGTCAAGCACCACACGGAGAGTCAGGTTTAAGAAGAGCAGAAACAAAAAAAAAACCAAGCAGAGCAAGTTTAAAAACTTTAACTGCCAACTTATGGGAAATTATGAGATATCGCGGCTAAAACGTGACTGCGAATATCTATTATTTTACAATGTTGACGTCAGCATGCAAACCTCATCAACGAGACCAAATTGTTTTGAACGGAAAAAAGAAAGAGAAAGAGATTATAAACTTTTCTGTCGGGTTTACTTAAGTGAAAATTCTACTCTCTTTTCGATGCATACTTTTAGGCGCTGCAACTACATTTGGAGGTTGAAGCGCATACCAACATCTGTCACACAAATAGCAGTAAAGTAAAAGTTTTGTGGCTGGTTTTGACTGTGGCGAACTTTTGGCGCATTTCTAGCGGGCGACAAAAATGTTCATTTAATTGGTTTGCAAATTAGCAAATTATTTGCATTGGCAGGGCGTAAAGGCGGATACTTTTAGTATGTGAGAGAGAGATAGAAACCATTTTGAATGGAAAAGGCGGTTTTATATGTTTATGCAGTTGTTATAAATATACTGTCGGTAAGAGCTCAGACCTATCGCCAATGGTCATGTACCAACTTTAAGAGATGGTAGTCAAGCCGACCTCTTTGAAGTACTGATCTTGCAGAGCTCGCGGAAAAAAACCAAAATAATTGTGGACCTACAGCGAACAACGGTGGTAAAAATCAGCGGCTCTCTAACAACAGGACCCACCTTGGCCGTGAATGTGTTGCTGAACAACGCGGCTGAGGTTATATGGACTAGGCATTCTCTGATTTTGGGCACCCCTTAGAGAATTTTCTATCTACTCTGCTCTGAGTACGGTTGTGGTGCGATGGAGAAAGCTCCTAGAGTGCCTCTACTCGTTTCGTCGTAATGACACACAAGGGAGGGTTTGTGTAATTTGATCAATATTTATCCCAGCTACATTTCCCAGGAACAATTTCATACGAAGATGTTGAATTGGGTCGGAGAAACTGTGAAAACATAAAGGGTAAACTGCGCATGGTATCCATCGAATCTCAGGCTTAATTTTCGTAGTCGCGAGAGTACTTCTGTACCTTATTTTCATTTTTATATAGGGACCTCCACTTGGTGAAGGGAATGATCGTGGTCTTATTACATTTGATACCTAGTCCCTAGCGCTCCCGAATTCCATACTCCTCTTGCAGTAATAAAAATTTCTCTCTCTTGCGATCGTCTGCTGTGTGTGTGATTTATATCATTATCAAATTTGTTTTCGAAGGCTTCCCTTATATATAGCAAAGCATAAACTAATCGAAAGCACTGTATTTCGGACTTAAGCTGGAACAAGTCTCCGTCTGGCCTTATACCCGTTCCTAAAGTATGTTAGCCTAAGTACAGGTCACTTTGCTTCGCGGTATTCAATCTAATGCCATAGTCAAGGCTTTGAAAATGAAAATTTGAATCGAAAACTTGTTTTCGCTGCTACATACACTCTGAATATATTTCGTTCACTCTTGAAAATTTCGACCCCTCAAATAACACAGCCCTTCAGGGGCTCTCGTTTTTCGAGTTTTTGAGACGAAAAGTGGGAGTTCTTTAAAATAGCAAGAGCTAACTTTTGAATTCTGACAACGGATTCATGTTCAGCGACCAAAAATCCATAAGAATTGGCCTGCCTGCTCCGTTGTACATCCCACTGTTTTTTTCTGTGGGGCTGTGTAATTTTACCACACTCTCGTAGAAGAGAGTTGTTGTAAGGTGCGAGTCTACTGTATTTGGTTTGACTAGTGTGTTTTGTGCTCAGTCTGAAAGCATACTGGAAGTGAGTTGCTAGTAGGGCTTTTCTAAGAAATCTAGCATTGGGCTTGTATCGTTTTTTTTTTTTCGTCCCAAGTAGATTATATACTTTTGGAGAAGTGCCTAAAATATGTTCTCCAGTCTCTTTTGGTTTCTTCATTGTATAAAGGTAGATGTGCCGTATACCTCTCAATGTGATCAATGGACTTAGCCCTGTTGATCAGCTTATGCGCCTTTTTTTTTTGGTGAACCAAAATACCGTTCTATATTCAATGATTTTTTTCGGCATCATTTCGGTATTATTTTAAGGGTGCATTCGGGGCTACCTCTAAATCGTTTCGGGACTATGAGTGCAATCATTCGGGACTGTTTTCGCTTTCCTTCAGTGACTATTCCGGAACTTTCGTTAGATAATTTCGGGGTTGTTATGTTATTTCTAGACTATTTCTGGTACTCTTTTCAAGGTCATTTCAGAATTATTTTAGGGTCGTTTATGGACTATCTCCCACCCCTGGAATCAGTTTTTACAAGTCAGAATCTATTCGACCAAGGCTAAAAATATTTGGTATTTGGCTTAAAATGAACCCCAGCAATTCTGGAAATGTTGGCGAAATAAAATAAAAATTTTGAATTAAACGAAACTTTTTATTTCATTTTGTTTGTGTGAGCGCGTCCGCCGAGAAAAGGTAGTAAAAATAATTGCCATTGGAGAAAAAATTTCTAACCAAACTATAAATATCTAAATAAAATATTGTAAAAATCCATTGTTTGCCTTGGCTGGCTACCATCAAAGCATCAACGAAGCACCTAGCAGTGCAATGCAACATGTGAAATGTTGCACCATTCGAACAATGCAACAGGGGTATGGACTACGTTGGCAGTCGGCAGTCATATACAGTAATGTTGCATGCCACACAATGAATGCATTTGTACATTTGCCAAATTACCGTGTAAATCTTTCACAGTTCAGGCAATAAATAAACCAAATAAATTTGTCACAATTCGCCGCTGTGTGACAGACGGGCAGCCGTGCGCGGGTAGACGCATAGATGTGTATGTTTCAACATATCCACAACGTGAAATGTTGTAAAGGGTGCATCGTTTTGTTTACATTGTTTAAACATCATTTTGGAAATAGAATCAGAAGCTCTTGAAATGACTACATGTTAGCTGAGCCAACTCGTTTTCTTTCCAATCCACAATGGAATCAGCAAAGGCTAAAGGAACGCCATATTTCCTTGAAAACCCTTTTCTCAAAGCGGATATTAATTTTTAATAAGCGGGAGTAACTTCAGAAAATAGGGAAGAGGAAAACGAAAGGAGTGGAACCTCAACATTTTTCAGACATTTTCCGCATAATGAGTTAACAACAAAATTAATAATGATGAGAATATAACCCAGCTTAGT
The DNA here is from genome assembly GCF_040869045.1 of Eurosta solidaginis. NCBI lineage: Eukaryota > Metazoa > Arthropoda > Insecta > Diptera > Tephritidae > Eurosta > Eurosta solidaginis. Next base: position 251,255,802 of record NC_090323.1, on the reverse strand, counting down.
AGATCAAACTTATAACTTATTAACTGACGGGTGAGGCAGATTGTGCAAAAAGATATATCCTACCTAATTCCTATTGAATCACATAGTTCCCTGTTTAAACTTGAACCTGTGGGAGGGTTCAACTTTATTTATCTTCGAAGATAACGTATGAGTCGATTTTTCGCCGCCAGAGAGGTCCGCATCATATTGTTGTTGTAACAGTACTTCGTTTTGCCTTGGCCGTACATCCAATCATGCAGATGAATCGTAATAGAATAAACAGGATTAAACTAAAAGTACCTGGCTGACCTAGCTTTGTTCGGCAACGTTTTGTTGTGCTGAGTAATATTTCTAATAGTAATCTGTGAGAAATTGCAATTATTCATTTAAAAGAAAATTATTTAAAATTAAGTCGAATCATGTGTAAGATTTTTTGCGAAGATTTCTAACTTTAATGTTCTCCTTTAAAGCTTTAATAGAATATGAGTAAATAGAGTACTATTTCGTCTAACTACCCCAACACTAAATGACAACCCTACTCAAAAATGTCCCTATTGTAATGCAGAGTGAAATACCTTTCCCTTGAAAGCCGTATCGGCATATCTCATGCAATTTTTTTTTTTATTTCGAATATGTGGCAATCCTAAATGGCAACCTCAACCAAAAATGCCCATATTGTAATACGGAGTGAAATACCTTTGGTTTGATACCCATATCGGCATATCTCATACAATTTTTTTAATTTCGAATAGGTGGCAACCCTAAATGGCAACCCTGCTCAAAAATGTCCCTATTGCAATGCGGAGTGAAATACCTTTCGTTTGAAACCCATATCGGCATATCTCATGCAATTTTTTTTTATTTCGAATAGGTGGCAACCCTAAATGGCAACCTCAACCAAAAATGCCCATATTGTAATACGGAGTGAAATACCTTTCGTTTGATACCCACATCGGCATATCTCATGCAATTTTTTTTAATTTCGAATAGGTGGCAACCCTAAATGGCAACTCTGCTCGAAAATTTCCCTATTGTAATGCGGAGTGAAATACCTTTCCTTTGATACCCATATCGGCTTATCTCATGCAATTTTTTTAAATTTCGAATAGGTGGCAACCTTGTGAAATATTATGAGTGGCAACACCTAGGTAGAAACTCTTAGAAGGTGATACATTATCTCTGTGCCAAATTTCATTTAAATCGGTTGAGCCGTTCCCGAGATCGTTCGGCTATACAAACAAACAAGAATTGCTCGTTTAAAGTTATAAGATAGCAGCTCTTCTTCAAGTGGAATGGGTTAGATTGGGTAGCAGCTACAGAGTTGAGCAGCAGAGTTGAAGGAAGCTCGCCAGGCTACTTTTTGTGGACGTTGTATTTCCGCAGTTTCCGACAGTTGCCAGCGATATTCTTGTGCCAAAATACTCCCTTCTCCTCAACTCTCCACCAATGTCCTTGTTGGAGTAAATATAAATAATTTATCTGGAAACAGGAGCTGTAGCCGGCGCAGAAGTCAGTCCAGCCAGGGATTAAGTTGAAGTCCGTTTTGTCTTTATGTCCCCCTAGGTTGCCAACATTTTGCCCACATTGTTATAACAATTTATTTTTTGAAACTCCGTTGCATATCACATAAAGGCTTCCATAGGGAATTGTTCCCATGGCTTATATCCATTTCGAAACCTTTTCTTCATATCTCATGAGCGATTCGTTCTTTTCAATATTGCTTTGTTTCTCAGTAGACAGAGCATTGATATTCTCTAAATAAATGCTACGGTTTGCGCATATATTAACGTAAGCTGCGTGGTGCAGAAGGGATCATTGCGCGTCAGGGAAGTCGGAATTAAAGAATTTCCTCAGTAAAAGCTTTAGTGGTACCAAATCAAAAAGGCACTGGGGTCTATATCGCACTCCTCCGCAATATCGATGAACTGCATATTATGCCAAATTTTTAGTCCTATTTCCTATATGACATTGCATTAGGCGGTATAGAGGCATACCACAAGGCCGCTCCCTGGTAACACGTCGGAAAATAAGGACACGAAGTCAACCTCGTCAATGTTTCAATGTACTTCAAAGTTGCTATTATTCACTCGTACATCGATACAATTTACTGTGTATAATAAGCCGAGAAGACTTTCTATTGAGGTACCCTTTATATGTATACCCCACTTACCTACGCATATTTTCGTGCAAATTTTGTATCAGACGCGGATATATTTAGTTAGTTAGGTTCGTGCTGATGGGCTGACTGCGAGACGAACGGTCGTATCTTAAAACAAAAAATATACAAATAAACCATCGCATTTGTTACGGAAAAAGAGCAGATCGCTGTGTGACGTGCTGCGCAGTGCCATAAGCGTCAAGCTGTCTGCGAAATGGTGGCGGCGGCTTCTGAAACAAATATGCACATATATGTATGTAGGTACACGTATCGCTGAAATAAGAAACAAGCGAGAATGAGGCGGTCTCCGGATATGCCGCAAGGTGTATACCTTTCACGAATCAAGTAAGTAGGCTAGACTCCAAAAAAGTTTTTCGGAACCTGTGGTAGTACCTATGGGAGTCCCATTTATAATGCAGAAAGATCGAAAGAGAAAATATGTTGAGGTTGAGGGAGACAAACAGAAACCAAGAGGGCTGTCTTCCACTTTTGGGGAAAATCGAATAGTAGGAAGAAGTGCGAGATAATTATAATAGGGAAACAGTTTAGGGGGAAAGAAAATGATTTAATGAGAGGATCGACTATACATATGTGGTAACTAAAGATAGGGGGTAGATCGAGGTAGAGGAAGGAAATCAAGTTCAGGTGAGGTTGATGCGACGCAGTTGGAGAACGAGGAATTATGTTATAAAATAATACTGTTACTACACGATTGCAAAACTGTGGCAGCCCTGTTGAATATATATATGCCCTCACTTATTTTATCCCGCTCGCACATCTTACATGTGATGTAACTGATGAGAACTAATTTAGGTACGTGTGATGTCAAAAGTCCAGTCCTCGCCTCTGTGTGGTGATAGGACTTACTTTGTAGTCCAATGTCATAAGAGTCGGTTCCACGCCTTCCGCCTAGAGAGACACTCTCTCTCTCTGCTATTAGTTTGGAACCATTTATGTGCAGTTGTAAGGTATCTTCCAATTTATTACGCACTTTTGCGCCTCGCTTTCACCTTTGTTGAGGCTCTAAGATCTCCATCAAAACACCGGATATAGATCCGGTACGTTCCGGTAACAAAGCACCATTAAGGTACTAGCCCGACCATCTCGGGAACGATTTACATGACCGCATTCAACTTTCAAAGCCATCCCCCAACCCCTAGTTCAATGAGGAGCTTGGGGCGCCAGAGCCTCGTCTGTTAATGCAACAGGATTCGCCGCGGGTAGGTGAGGTTGACAATTGGGTTGGAGAAGCTATATATTGCGCTGGTAACCCCTTGAGAGGGTTGCGCTACACAACCCTTTAAATCCCCTTGGGTGTCTATAATCACTGCTTTCGTTGCGTCATCTAGTCCCCATTTCGAAGTAATATTCGCCTGTTTCGAGATATTGTTGAAAGCCCAGGAATGTCTTTGAAGTCACCTAAGTCATAAATAGTATCTTTGTCCTCCAGGTGGAAAATATTTACTTTTCTTGTAGCGACCTCCTGGATCTTCAGCAAAAGGTTAACAAATATGTCGCTTGCCTTAATATCACATATCTCGAGAAATTTTCACGAGAACCTGCGTGATGTTAGAGTTGTTAGATCACGAGATTTCTGGGAAACAACTTGTTTTATAACCTTAACATCTCAGTTCTTTTATCCGAGACTGAATAGTTATAGAAGAGCAAAAGGATCTAAATCGCAGTTCACAATCGGAATCGCAGACCGAATAATAACTCTCATCACACAATTGGTTGCGACAACATTATTAATAAATTAATCCGTGACTCGTGCTGCACTATATTTTGCAGTAAGGTTCTGAGCGAAGTCGTTTGCCTTGGCTCTGCGATTGCGAACGCCTTCACAATCAGTTGTTATGTTTAATTATCCTTGTGGTGCCCAACGCCCAACTCAACGCTGAAGCAATACTGAAGGAGCCGTGATTCTGCCTGTTGAATCTTTCATCGTTAAAATTTCTTACGTCCACATCTTGCACCCGATTTCACTGGCGGCACGTATACATCCGATCTTCACCGGTCATCAGAGGCTATTTGCAATTAAGACAGCTCAAGCCTTACAATATCAGCACGAGCGTCACAATGGCTTGGCGACTCTACCAGAGAGCATGGCCATTTCACTTCAACAATATCGCTTGAAACCCTACGCCTCGCGGTAGACAGTAGAGTTCTTTAAGCTTGCTACAGAGTAAAACTGCGCTCGCAGCCGAAAACGTTTAGATTTCCCGTCAGAAGGAACGTCATTTTCACCCATACCCTACTAATTCATTCCGTGACTCCACTTCTGAGGTTACAACGACCTGAAAGAGAATCAGGGAATCGAGACATATGGACCGATTCGGTCGCCCATCGGCAGAATGTCCTGTATAAATTATGTGCTTAAGAATCACAAAAGTGCAAGTTCGGTAAAAAAAAATTGCAATAACAAAAACAATCAGCCCAATTCTGCTATTCTATGTTAATAGCTGTGTTTATTTTTACTTCTATATACGTTTACACTTAAACTTTATATGGACTGCTAAGCGACAAACTTTAAAAACACCTCTCAAATTGCTGCGCATAAAATTTGTCCCACTAAATTTGAATACGCATTATACTCAGATGTACCTGAAATATGTGTCTTTGTTTCACCCTCTACACTTGCCGTCTTTCAGTGAGTTTTACAGCTCCGGCTCACGCTCAATTCTCACGGGAATGCTCTGGATCATTGAGAGACTTGAGAAGCAGATGTCGCGAATTTTCGCACACGTGAAATGTGATAGGCAGATGTCGCCGCTGTTTTTCATTTAACTCATACGGCGAAAAGCTAAGCAGGGACATCTATTTTGGAAAAAGTAGGTATATTAAAGGCCGCGTTGCCAACCTAAACAGATGTAATTAACAAATTATCTGGCTCACAAATTGAACCAGACTTCTATCTGGATTTATCTGGCTCAAATCGTTGTTGTTGCATTTACATGCAAAATTATTTATCTGGCTCAGGATTTTGCCACCGGATGATAGCATCTTTTCATATTCACATGATTTCGTGCATCTCTCTTCCTTTTCTTTTTTGATGGTTGTCTGCTACCAATCATTGTTTTTGCTTCGTATATGTATATATATTATTATTTCTGTTGTTGGTGTAGTTTTGAGAGCGGGCTTTTATTGTTGATGGTGGTTGTTGTCACATATTTTGGTATGGTATGTGCCCGACCGTCTAGACTTCGGCTAGACGTGTTAAACCAAAAAAGCAACAATGTTACAACAACAACAAAAAAAAAACAATAACAAAATGTAGGTAGGTAGTTGGTTGGTAGCTGCTTATAAAGTAAAATATGTAGATACTTGAAAATGTTAACGATGATTTGAAGAGCTCACAATGCCCAAAGTGATACAATGCTTACTGGCTTTTTGTGTCAATGGTGGGGATGTGGTGGGAGCTAAACAAAGGTTGATGGGTACGATGATAAATCACAAAAGAAATTATACCAAGTAAAGTTTGATTGGGTGCTACTGTGAAGCAGGAAGGGGATCCAAATGAAAGAACAGATGCGCAGGCAAAGAGAACTCTAGCAAAACAGCAAGATTAAGGAAAGTCAATCTAACTAAAAGTCTGACCACCCAGTCGAGCTTGTGGTGGTACTTGGCTAGTCGATGGAAGAGTTAAATCCGTCACTCTCATGAAATGATACTGCCTATTAATAGTCAGCTATTGGTCTCTGCCAACTGCTCAGCCTGACTGTTTGCTGTGCTGTTTATTGCAGTATGATTGTGGGCACAGGAGAAGTAACAAAGATAAGCCCACAACGCTATCCGCTATTATCTCTCTATACCAAGCAAACGTACATATATGCGGGTAAAAAACAGGACCATTGTAATGCTATATTACAAATAGGTAATATCATTCCATTTGTTTATTAGGAACTAGGTCGGAAGTTCGGCTAAGTAGGAAAATAAATATATGAAACTTACTTAATTGGCGTTTAACCGTCTAAACGGTTATGGCCGAAAATAAATTTAAGGCGCGATAACCTCCGAAGAGATCTAAGGCCGAGCTTCTCTTCCAATTTGCGTCGTGCTCCTCTTGATTTTCCCTACAAATTGGCCGGACGGGACCTACATGTTTTATGCCGACTCCGAACGGCATCTGCAAGACAGATGAGTTTTCACTGAGAACTTTTCATGGCAGAAATACACCAGGAGCGTTTGCCAAACACTGCCGAGGGGCGACCCTGCTTAGAAAAATTTTCTTCTAATTGAAAAATCTTATTTCTAAAATTTTTGATGTTGCTTTGACCGGGGTGTGAACCCAGGGCCTACCGTGTGGTAGGCGGAGCACGCTACCATCACACCACGGTGGCCGCCGAAATATTGAAATATATGAAAAACATCTTAAATTTACAATTACCACAATAATGGTTTAATTTAACAGATATCTTAATTTTACATCATAATTAAAACATAATAGATACTGTGTTATTGAAAAAATATTTACAGTATCTTCCACTAAGATACGCCATATTTCTTCTGTTTGAAAACGTCCGGCAATTGTTCAATTAATGTTACAGGATTCACACCGACTGCGACTAATTCATCTGTACTAAGCCAACACAATGATATTAAATGCTGTAATTAAATTTTAAAAAATATATATATATTAATTTGAGCACGAAGTATATGATAACGTTTTAAGCAGCGCCTTACCTCATATGATTTCTTGAATTTCAAACGCAGCCCACATACTTTGCTATCACTCACAATATGCTTCAGCTTCTTTCCAGCTTTATTCGCTTCAACAACCTCTCCATTTTCACTCTTACTTACACTTACTTTTTCCAAAACATACAAATAGGCATCATTATGTAATATAATATTGTTAGAATTTCTACTATCCAGCAGTATATTTGTCACACAATGCGTCTCTGCATTATCCACAAAATATTCACGCTCCGAACAGGTGAAACACATCTCTTCCAAATCATATTCAATTATTTTACCATCAGAAAATGCTGCTACCAAGCGTGGCGTGTTCTTTGTTTCTATAGCCAGCGCTGTGGTGATCGCAGTGTAACGTGGCATATTTAAATGATGTTTAAAATGCTTCCCCTTAAATATGCTCCATACAGCTATGGTGCGATCAGTACCTGCCGCCACTATATATGTACCACATTCTGATACTATAAAATGGTTTATGATATCCTTAATGTGTTTGCTGGTTTCAATAGTTTCAACAAAATCCAAATCTGTGCTACCATCATTAACTATAGAAAATACATGTATTTGGCGTGTACTGGGTTGCACGAGGAATAAACGCGTTGAATCACTGCTAAATATAAGATGTGACGCAACTGTGAATTGCTTAGGTAAACCGTGTATGCGTGCAAGTTGTGTGTCGTGTTTATCCGGCACAGCTGGTACGAAACGAAAGAAACGTATTGTTTTTTGTGTGGAATAACACAACCACTGGCCGTCTGGAGAGATATTTGCACAGGTTATGGATTCCTCATGGTGGCTTTTAAATTCCAACAGTTTCTCGGGTGCATTACTCAAGGCGTAGACTTTACGTTCGGTTTCTTTGGTTTTTTGTTTCGATTTGTGTGGTTTTTGTGCATCCACATGCGGCTCCTCAGGTGCTTCTCCTACTAACGGTGGGCGGCCATCTGTAGAACCAAGTCGCCAAATTTCCAAATAGTTTGTGTAACGCAGCAATAGTAGACGGCTGCCTGGTGATGCAACCGCACAGGGTTTCTGCAAGAATTTAAACAATTAGGCGTTAACTAGAAATTTTTGGTTAAGTAGGAAGGAAAACAGAGGACTCAACGAAAATCCGGAGGTCAAACTTCGAGGTATGCGCATAATCACTAAACAGTACGGGCAAGTCTTATTAAGTAATTGTACTGCCTTCTGACTTCAGAAATGCTTTTGATTAATAAGAAGGTTCAACGTGCTCATATCAAATCGTTCCCGAGATAGTCGCGCTAGTACCTTAGTGCCTTAGTGCCAGTGCTTGTTACCAGAACATACCGGATCTATATCCGGCAAACGACCATCAATATCGACATCCCTCCCCAAAACCTTCGGGCGTGTCTTTATCCCTACAACCACAACAACATGTACCCTAAGCGCGAAATACAAAAAAGTGCAATAGGCGATCTGACATAAGATTTGAATTTGTCCAACCGGCTTAAATTTGCAAACTTAATTGAAATTTCTTGGCAAAATTGGCGCTTTTCTCACAAAAATTATAACCATGTACCATTCCTTTGGGACTGAACAGTTCGGTTTATGAACCAACAATTACGTCACCATTTCAAAAGCTTAACAACTCACCAGCCGCATCTTGATCTTTCGAGTGGTACTGAAGACGGCTGGAAAGAATATCTTCAATTAAGATGGATTTCTAAAAATAAATTGCATGGAAGGCGATGTGATTTACTAAGACGGACTTTTAAACATTCAATACAGCTGTCCATCTACTACCTCTGCATGGAGTAAGATCGAGATCCGATATTCGATGCGTCAGCTTCCAAATCATGGGCGTTTTTGTTGTTGTTGTAGCAGCGCTTTGACCCACCTAATAGATGCGACCGATCACAAATTGTCATCAATATCCTCTAACGGGAGTCCAAGGAAACTTGCTGTTTCAACAGGGGTGGACCATAATGAAAGGGGTGTTAGAGGCATTGGTTCCACATTACAATTGAAGAGTTGGTTGATGTCATGTGGGACATATTGCAAGCGGGGCATACATTTTGTATGTCGGGGTTGATTCTGGATAGGTAAGAGTTTAGCCTGTTACAGTATCCAGAACGAAGTTGAGCTAGAGTGACTCGCGTTTCCCTGGGAGTACGCGGTCCTCTTCCACAAGTTTTGGGTACCCTTCTTTGAGTACTGGATTCACCGGGCAATTCCTGGCATAATTCTTTCCACGCGTCCCAAGGCAGTCGGTTCTATGTACCGGAGCGACTCGGGATTTTTCCCGACCAAGGACTGTCATTTCAGTGTACCCTCATTTAAAATCATGGGCGTAGGGGGATTGGCTCAACTTCTGCCTGGACAATGTAATAAGTTAAACTCTTCCTTAAAGTGATGTATGACATGCATGCGGTGGGCTCCACAAGACACATACAACATTTTCTGGTGATATATTAATCCAACGCCTTTAATGGAATCTTTTTTAAGGTCAAATCTTGTTAAATCTATTAGTTTCCTTGGTCTTCCAATAGTAGATTTTGATGGAACTGACTCAGGTTAGGACTGACTTGGGCTTGATGATAACCATGATACTATGGATAGAACATGCCCTGTATATCAGCAAAAATTATCCGCAAGGAAAAAAAAGATTGTTTATTAGCAGCCAAAGCATAAAAAGTACGAAAATCGAAGTAGTGGGGTGCATAGCTTAGAATGTATATATCTCAATATTTGTAGTATAACAGCAAACAAAACTGAACTGGAGAGGCTTGTCGAAATAAGAAAACCAAACATTGTACTATGCGCAGAAACATGCACAACTGATCTTATAATGGATACCGAATTAAATATTCCGACATACAAATGTATTCGTTGCGATTCCCATAGTAGACATACGGGTGGTGTTTTGATGTATGTTCATGAAAATTTAGAGTTTAGTATAGTCTGCAATATAGCCATTAACATGAATATATGGTGCATTATTATAAAAATAAAAAAATGTGCGTTAAAATGGCAAATTGGTGTACTTTATCACTCACCGAGTAGCAGTGACGCAGACTTTATTACGTTTTTAGATGAAATCTTGACTGAAAACCTCAAGGAATCAGACAATAATAAAATAATTGGAGATTTTAACATTAATATGAATGTATCGTCAACATACTCGAAACACCTATTAAGTTTATTCGCACAAAGGGCAATGATTCAAAGAATTAATTTCAATACGGAGAACTCTTCTACCAAAATTTACTTGCTCTTTAGTAATAATGATCAAGTTAGGTCGGAAAATATAGTTGAATATAGAATTTCGGGTCATGAAACAATTAATTTCAAAGTGCCAACAACAAAGTTTTGCAAAATGAGAAGTTACTATACTTTTACCTCATGGGAATACTATAGTTCCGAAAACATTTTAAATAAGATAAGAACATGCGATTTTAGCTTTATGCGTAATGCGGGATTAGAAAATAAAACTACAGCACTGAACAATATTCTTACTGAAGTGAAAGCACAAGAAGTTCTTGACTCCCTATACAACTGGTTGTGCCTTAAAAAATTGAAGTTAAATATAGATAAAACTAAGTTCATGGTATTTTGCAAAAACCAGAACATCATACGTAATAACGATTTAAACAATATGCAAATTAAAAGACTACAAATACAACAAAACAAGGCAATGCGATTTATATTAAAATGTCCCCCAAGAACATCAAAAACTATAATGCTGAATCGGTTAAACTGGCTTAGTATAAAACAGTCAATAAGTTACTTCACCTTGAAATTTATACATCATGTAAGATTAGGAATGAACAGAGTTCGCAAAGAAGACTTTAGAATACACTGGGTACAAAATGTACAATGAACTACCTACTGAGATAAAAGATTGTGAAAATATTAATAAGTTTAAAGTAAAATTATTTTTATATTATAAAACAATATTTAATGAAACAAATGTTTACTTAACATCAAGTAGGTCTTAAAGACCGTAATAAAGAAATATAGTAATAAACTAATCTGCATAAATATTTTACAATAACTTAATAACATATATACAAAAAATTTGCTTCCCCTCACCTTCAAAAAAGGACCATACTTAGCTATTGTCGAACTAAGTTTCGTCGCTGATGAGATGCCCAAATATCCATCCATGCCGCCGGAAAATATACGTTCTCCTGCAGATATCAAGCATTTAACATCATGATCATGTACGCTACGTTGCAGAAATTTAACCCAACAATAACATTCCGTTTCATCACGTTTAATTTTAGTTTTCGCATAAATTCTTATGATTGGCTCAATACCAGAGCACATCAACAAACTTTCTTCTTCATTCACAACTACCGTCAGCACATCAGCTTTTAGCACTTGATGTGATTCTACTTGTGTTGCCATTTTTCCATCCCACACCGTAACTTGTCCACGTGAATCACCCGATATAATTGTAAAATCACTTAATACTTGTATTGACCATACAATTACCTCCTTTTTCTTTTCTGTATACCCAAGCGTTATTTTATGCAAGGCATGCCCACTTTTCGCATCCCATATGCGTATTGCACCCATTGAACCGGTCACCAAAAATTCACCTGTACGATCAAATTTGCAACATAGCACACGTCCTTCTTGCTTATCAAATAATTGTTTATATTGCATTTCGTCATTATCTACATCGAAAATATTGATGTAACCCTCCTCAGTGCCAATGGCTAATACAGTGCCAGTTGAGTTGACGTCAATGCACCAGACAGCATTACCGGTAGCGTATTGTTGACGTCGTGGCTTCAACAATTGTAAATCCCATTCTACTAGCTCTCCGGTTAAGCCTACGGAAAATAAACGCTCAGCAGCCCAAGCCATACCTTCTACTGATTGGCCAGGCGATTTGGGTATAACTCTTTCTAGGTAGGAAGCATGCTGCATATCCCATATTTCGATTGAGCCATCATCTCTGTAAAAATGTTGTTGATGGTATTGTTACCTTTTTCAGTTTAAACCATGTGGTTATGCTTACCGCGATAGCGCCAGTTTATGCCAGAGGTTGTTATAAGCCATACTTTGGATGGAACGCGGCGTGAGATTGTAAAAACGCACATTATGGGTTTTAGTGTGCGTCGTAGCTTGGACTTCTTTTTCAGCCATGTTGTTTTAACACAATTTTGTAGTGATTTAAGAAAGGTTTACCCGTAGAAATGATGTCCAAATGATAATAAACAAAATATCAACACGTGCGACATTTGGGAACAAATAGAATGAAACAGGCTGAAGAAAATGTCAAGGTATCTTCACCATACCGTGATTCCACCATGCACCATACCATGTTGCCCACGTCTACCACGTCAATCTTGAGAGCTGCTATTTCGAATGGTTGGCAAAGCAGCAATGCATAAAAACGTCAGTGTTGACATTTGCATTTGTGAAGTTTTCGTTTTGTATACCCCCCCCATAAGAGACAAGAATATTTTGCAGATTGATATATCCAAAGTAGAATACTACTAATTCAATTAATCACCGGTATTTATTTTATCATCCACTCCGTGGACTTGAAAAATGAAATAGTTAAGTCGCTATTGTGCTAAACATAGTCTAATAATAACGAAGCAGGCACAATGGTTCTGCACAAGGAGAAAGTCAATGTTGGAGGCGCTGACTTTTGGAGGCAGCTATGGAGTAAGTTTATGAGTTTTATGCGTTCTATATCATTTATCTTTAACTTTGCGCATCTTCACATCTAGTACTGTTCACCATATTCTCTACTTTACTCGCCCATTACGCTAATGCTGAAGCATCACGGGTGCTAGAGTTGAGCGACCGCTTTTTAGATGTTTATACACAAGAACAATGGTTGGTAATGTTTTATGCACCTTGGTGTGGTTACTGCAAACGTACGGAACCAATATTTGCACAAGTGGCACAGGAATTGCATAGCCTAAGTATACGTGTGGGAAAAATTGATTGCACTCGATTTCCAAAAGTGGCCAAAGAAATGAAAATTCGTGCATATCCCACAATAATGTTTATTAAAGGAAATATGAAATATATTTATAATGGTGATCGTAATAAGGAGGAATTAGTTGATTATGCTCTGCGTATGAGTGGTCCACCAGTGCAGTTGGTGACTCGTCCCGAAAGTGTGGATATGTTGAAGGGTTCCCATACAATATTTTTTATGTTTATTGGCCCTCAAGAGGGTATATTGTGGGAATCGTTTTATGCAGCTGCTGAAAATTATCAAGAATTTGGATTTTTTTATGCAACTACACCTGATATAGCATCACAACATTTTGATTTTGAACATTTACCTGCTGCGGTGGTTTATAAAGAAGAACAACATCACTTATATCCATTTGCACACGAAATGGAGGGTAGCGAAATTAATGAAACTGTACATCATTGGGTGAACGTAGAACGTTTTACGACATTTCCAAAAATTACACGCTTCAATATAAATCAATTAATGCTAACTAAAAAATATCTTGTGGTAGCGGTGGTAGAGGAAGACAAGCTCAGCCAAGTTCCTACCCATGAGCTAGAATTTCGTGATATGGTTGAAAGCGTAATACGTAAACATCGCGATAGATATCATGACAAATTCCAATTTGGTTGGGTAAGAATACGACAGTGTTGAATGTATGGATATATTGATTTTAATTATTCATTTAATTAAAGATTGGAGAACCGGGCATAGCTCACTCGATTATTTTGGATACTCTACCTACGCCACATTTGATTGTGATAAACTCTACAACCCAGCATCACTATATACCCGATGATGAGCCACTTAAAATGACGCCACAAGCTCTACATATCTTCTTGGAATCAATTCATAATGAAAGCGCCACACCATTGGGTGGTGATACTTATTTTGTGCGTTTGAGGCGTGCCTTTTTCGAAGCAAAGAAAGGTTTGCGTGAGATGTGGTTGGGTAATCCGGTACTTACAGCTGTTATCTTTGGTTTGCCAATGGGTTTCCTAACACTCATTTTATATTCCATATTTTGTGGTGATTGTTTTGTGGCGTCTGATGAAGATGATGATCATGAAAAAACTGAATAAGTTCAAAGTGAGCGCGTCAAATACTTTATGCCACCAAACATTTTTTTTTCGTGTTGCTTTAATAGTCTAGTCTAATTTTACGGGTTTATAGTGCCATGTAATATTAATATGTATTCCAATTCTTTTCAACTCGAAAAACCGAACAAAATATTTGTTAAAAGCATATTTATTGTAAACTACTTTAGTATTGAATGTTCAAGAAAAACAAAATTGTATTATCCGTTCTATGCAGTACATTCCTACAGTATACATGAATACAAGCGTTTTAATAAAAGCTCGGTATCGAAATATTGGTTTTATTGAACAATCTATTTTGGAAATGATTTCCAAAAGTTTACTTGGTTGGCATCGTATCCTGCCAGCAGTTTTTTTTTTTTTTTTGTAAAACTCCTTTGATAAGATCAAGTTGCGTTGAAGTTTGATTTGGCGTGATAGCGTAAAATCACTTCAGCAGTATTATAATAGCAGACACTTTTGAGACTACATATATTGCTTGCTTAGGCCCGATTTTCGCAGAATGGTTAGTGCAATTATACAAATAGTGTATTTAATTTATTTTTTATTTTATATTGTTAAACATCAGCTTTATAAATTGTAGTTTAGTTTTCTTTTGGGCAATTAACTCAAAATACAGAAATTATATTGCTAAATATAGTTAAAGAGACTTTAATACAAGTTCCTTAGATATTTTAATTCAAAAAAAAGCATGTAAATTGTGAAGTTAATTGTAATCATATCCAGTTACATTAGGGGCATATTCATCATCTCCGGTTAAGGTTAACTGGCAATTTGACTTATGACTTAACAATTCAAATAAAGAGTTAGCGTTAACGGAAGATGTTGAAAAATATCCTCAGACGCTTAAGCCAAAATTGCAGTTGAGCTTCGATATGTACTAGGCGAAAACAAAAACTTGAATGGGTGACTCCATTACGAAATCCCCAATCGATTTAATTCAATACGTTTTAGCTACATAAAATAGCTTTTAAAGCATATAGGTATTTTCTACGTATGTTTTTGTTGTAGCGTCTGCAATCAGCAACCATAATCATCGTCATCATCTGAATCAATGGCGGCACGTCTTCTATCATATTTAACTGTTGATTTACTTTGGGGCATTTGCGCATTTACGCTTTCAAGTATACTAACGAATTGTGCATCATCTAGCTTACCACGAACTTGTCCCATTTGTGCCATACGAATTACCATATTTTCGAACATTTGGGCCTTTTCTGGTTTACTAATTTTTAAAGTATTCACTACAAATAAGATGGAATGAATGATTTATATAACAAAACTATGCATTTAGTACTTACGTCGAGCGCGTGCTTGTTGATCCAACACTTGGGATAGTATAGTGTGTTTCATTTCTTCCTGCTGGCGCATTTGTTCTTTTTGTGCTTCCTGTTTTTCAGCATTATTGCCGCTGCTGCCACCCTAAATACCAATACATAAGAATATTAGAACTTTAAAATAAGTTTTACTTTTTCAATGACGAATATATGTGTGGAAAGATCTTTAAGGATCTAAATTTGAAATAATTTTCAGCTTTTTGCTTGCAGAGCCGGCACCTGCTCCATTTACTGCATCGCATAACTGAAAATCAAAACTTACGTATTGTTGCTGTAGCTGTGCTAAGCGTTCAGCGCGCAATGCATCCAAATCGTTGTCAGCCATTATTTGTTTTTAAAATTTATTTGTTTGTTCGCTAAAATATAAAAATTGCGGAAATA
This sequence comes from Eurosta solidaginis, assembly GCF_040869045.1. Classification (NCBI taxonomy): domain Eukaryota; kingdom Metazoa; phylum Arthropoda; class Insecta; order Diptera; family Tephritidae; genus Eurosta; species Eurosta solidaginis. Next base: position 251,240,205 of record NC_090323.1, on the reverse strand, counting down.
ACTAGCGAACCAGTAAAATTGAGAAGTTATGACAAATTCTCTTAATGGACGTCACTTTTGACATTAGCCTGATTGCCAAATCAAAAATTTAATTTTTTGTTTTGGCTGGCAGTGCTAACAATTGTGGTGAATTGCCAGACTAATGTGGTGAATGGTGAAATGGATATGGTAAAATATTTTTACTTAAAGGACAATTAATGGTGACGTATAACCATAAAACCATAACAAGATCAAACAGCTGATCGGACCTACCTTATGGAAATCAATTTAATCGATTAATAGTGCCATACAATAACGCCAACGCCATAACCATACCAAAGCAATTTTGAACTCGTGAATGCACAATCTTCCGTGTGTGATTTGTGGTTTATCACGGAGGATTATAATTTTATGATTTTGAGTCCCTCAATAACGTGCTGATGTTGGCAGGATATTTACTCGGCCAATAGGAGACAGGATGGTATGTAGATATGTACGGTTTCGAAATCGAAATGTCTTCAGCTTGTCTGTTTCCTGTCCTTCCTGCCTTTCAATTGTCCCCTCGTCCAATAACTCTCCTATCCTAAGCCATTCTGCTGGCCTGTTTGACAGTAAACTTGCATCTCGCCAATCATTAGCATGGTTTTCGAAACTAAATAGCATGACCACCGCGCTAAACGCCATTAACACAAAGATAAGTTGCGGATTATCTGTATGGTCGGCTGCGAATTATCTGCCTGGTCGGGAGGCATTGGTGCAATTCAGGAATATCTAAAACCATAATAATTTACCAATGGGTGCCACAGGGTGGTATCCTAAAAGCTACCTTCACCACCAGAAGGAGTCACTATTGTTTCATACGCCGATGACTGTACAAATAAACAACTATCTCCCTGATCTCTCCACTTCGCCATCGGCGACCTTATTTACAAAATACACAAAACAAATGTCGATCATATTGGACATATACGACGATGGTATTACGCTACCGACTGTCTATATCCAAAAATACTGAGTGTGATGTTCGATCAGGATCAACCTTTTGGTGAGTGTGCATCCGCAATTGCATCTAAAATCCAGAGCCGTAATAAAATTCTCAAATCTCCTGCCGGTAGCACTTGGGGTAAAGATAGATATACGGTCATTACCACTTACAAACCAATTAGCCGGCCGCTTGCATGGTACACCGATATTGTCGCTCTCAGAACAGCTTGGGGCTATCTTCTCGTGTCCCGAGAGGACCAATTTATAGCTTCACCAACCCAATTGTTAACCTCATCTACCCCTGTGGTATCCTGTTTCTTTAGCAGCCGAGGTTCTAGCACATGAGAGTTCCTCATGAGAGTAGAAGGTGGTGGTGGGATGGAATAGAAAGTTCAATATGGTCCTATTTAATCGTTCTCGATATGATCGGGCTTGTACCTTATGTGCTTGCTAGCAGAACAAATCGAATCTAATCGAATCTGACAAAGGAAAACGATGACACTCCCAAAACCTTTAGGGAGCCTTTTTTATCGCTATAACAACAACAGTGCAACAACATTACGGAGAGAAGTGAAATTCTAAACAGACAGTTTCTGTTGAATACTCAGAAACTTCGGCATCCCAACAGACATCTCATGTAAGATGTTCCGCCTCCCAGGGCCTTAAGAGGTAATCTATGCAAGTATAATGAGGAAATACCTCACCTGAGAGCTCAGCCGTATGTAGAGGAAAAGCACAAAGATGTCCTCAGTGATATCCACAAAATGGCGTCGGACTATACGCCAGGAGCTTCCCGGTGAACCCTGTTCTTAAAGTCAAATACCTTGAATATTTTTACTTTGAATTTAAAGGTATATATCGGGGCTAAATAGCTTGTTGGAACGGGCGAGGAATGCTGGACCCTCTATTATTTTTCGGGTGTTTTGTTATGGACAAAGATAGTTATTTTTAAAGTTAGCTGTACCGTGGCGGCCACCGTGGTGTGATGGTAGCGTGCTCCGCCTACCACACCGTATGCCCTGGGTTCACACCGCAAAGCAACATCACAATTTTAGAAATAAGGTTTTTCAATTAGAAGAAAATTTTTCTAAGCGGGGTCGCCCCTCGGCAGTGTTTAGCAAGCGCTCCGGGTGTATTTCTGCCATGAAAAGCTCTCAGTGAAAACTCATCTGCCTTGCATATGCCGTTCGGAATCGGCATAAAACATGTAGGTCCCGTCCGTCCGATTTGTAGGGAAAATCAATAGGAGCACGACGCAAATTGGAAGAAAAGCTCGGCCTTAGATCTCTTCGGAGGTTATCGCGCCTTACATTTATTTTTTTTTTTTTGTACTATTTCACCTGTCAAAATTCAAGTGTCTGCCTGCCAGCCCTTTTAATGTACTCCGCCAAAATCGAATAAGTTTTCTGGAGTAACAACCTTTGTGTAGTAACGATATCAGATCGAACGAAAAACACATATTTTTATTATAGTCAGCGCGTTCATATTTTTCAGGATTTTCTTTAGAAAAAACGTGAGGTAAGCCTTGGACTTAAATCAAAATAAATTATACAAATATATGTATTTAATAAAAGTTACCCTAAAAATAAATCAGTGCTGCAATGGAATGGCATGTGTGTGTATGTGAAAATGTTTATAAATAATGAATATTTATGTTTCGTAAGCAAAAAGACTAAACAATAAATTATGTAGGCATGCGTAAGAAATAAGCAATATATATATGTATAAATACTTAAGTATTTAACTTTGTAAAAATGGAAATTGTATCTTTGGAAATGTTTGAGTTCGCACTTTGTAAATACAAACTTATTCAAGAGAAACTCTCCACGGAAATATGCTGCCATTGACCCTGCAAGAAATAAAAGAAGAGATAGAGATAAGGAGAGAAAATTAAATTCATATGTGCTTAAAAGATAATATCAGCTGATTTCACTGTGCAGCAATTTCAAGGGTCGTAATGATTTTTGAATATAAGACAGGCCTATAGTAAAATTTACACTTAGCTTTTTTCTTAAAAAGTGTACAGCAATAATTATGTGAATATCCGAAGAAAAAACCAAACCAATATTCTTCAAGTTTTGTATACACTCAAGCTGGGCGGAATATCACCCTATCTCGGCTGCCGTTTCGAAAACACCATATCTCAGAAAACGTTTGTATAACGCCCTATTTCAGATTTTGTTTCAAGAACGCCCTATCCGAGCTCAATTTCAGTATACATTTTCATATTAGCTGGGGTCTCTATGAAGAAAAATTATGAGATAGGGCATTCTTCAACCGAATTCTGAAATAGGCTGTTTTTGAAACAAATTCTGAAAAAGGGCGTTATTCAAACGTTTTATGAGATAGGGAATTTTCGAAACGCGTGATATTCCACTCAGCAGTTAATATAACAGTGCATAAGAAAAATGTTGCATATTTCTAGGCGCTTAATATATATCCCATTCATCTGTTTAGCTTTTGCCCTGAATTGAACACATTCCGGCCGCAAATTACTGTTGCTACATACCGGTATGCCAAGATTCCAACCAGCGCCTGCAGGATTATCTTTGGTTATGCCGCAACGTTTACATATGATGCCATTTAGCGCTATAGCCCAAACCTCTGTGCCAACTGAGATCGATTTGAAACCAGCATGAGTGTCAGTATGTGGCGGAATATTTGGCATATTCGGTAAGAATTGCCAATGCGAACCTTCGGGAAAAGTCTTTGTGATCTCTTTTCGTACGGCCAAGCGATTTTGATTATCGAGTGCCCAAATACCAGCGCGCCCCACTGAAACAGTACGGAAGGTGATACCAGGAGGTGCTTCCAACATTTGCCAAGCTTCACCTATTTTTTTAAATTTAATATATTACATTACGACTTTCTTTTGTATTATATCCTATAAAATAATATATACCTAAAGGATTATGTCTCATGATGCCATAACGAAAGTAGACCATACCATTCCTACCAACAGTCCACACTTGCCCTGCTGGTCCAACACTAATTGCAATCAAAGGCTGCTCACTTGATATATGCTCCCAACTATCACCACGTGGATTTATCTGCGTTACACCATGTCGTATGAGGACATCGCCGTTAGAAGCCACCGCCCAAGCGCACACCGGCATATCCTCCCAATCGCTTACACTATTAGTACTATCTGCATCACTTTCGAACACTTGTAATGCTGCATCTAATATTTTTGAGTGACTCAACTCTTGCCAGGGGCCACTACTTGTTAAACGGCACTTCTTCAGCCAACGACGCCTACGCACACAATCTGTAATTTTCTTTAGTGCATGGTATGTTGCCGGAAAATCAATAGCATATTGCCAGCCTTCTTTATCAGCACCACCAGGTATATTAAAATCAACCATCCAATCTGATATCCATTCACAATGTGTTGATAAAAGTTTAGTATGTTCTTTGCTTCGCTTCTGTCGGCCACTTGCATCACTCCACATATGTCTATCGGTCGGAAGGCTCTTTGTGGTAAAACCACTTATGGGATTCCAACGTTGATTCTCATACACATAGTAGGTGTGTACATCAATCATTGTATTAATTTTGCCGCAGTTCCCTTCGAGGCCCTTAAGAAATTGGCCACCCCAACCGCCATTATATACCCAGGCTGTATTGTCACAAGAAATACCCCAAACTACACCGGCATGACATGAAAATATACGCTTTATATGTCCACCTATTTGACGCCAAAACATATCTTGCATAGAAATGATTAATGTGGGGCAGCGATATACTATATTAAAGAGTTTAACACGTCCGCTCACATAGAGACAGGTAACGGCAGCAGGATCTGTGCGATATTTGTAATCAGTAAAATGTGTGTCATTCACAAATATTTGGTAGTGATGTTCCAGCGCCCTGTGTATAGTAGTGTGATACCATTAGGTGGTATGAAGAAAGTTTATAGAAAAAAATTTAGTTACGTTATGCGTAGCGTAAATGTGGCTCCAGGTGCAAACACCATTTTATCATTGCGTATTTCGTCTAACCACTCTGAGTCGGTCATACTGTTCAAAACTATGGTGCGCTCATTGAATCTGGAGTGATATTTTGTAACTAAAAATGTGTTCTAAACAAATAAGTATGGCTTAATTACCTTGGGTTTAAGTGCATTGCAATCACTCGAAATTTTTCGATTTTCGGACGTGTCTTTATGTTTGGGTGACACTGTAAATCAAAGCGTATTTGATCGGCATCATCGTAGACGCAACCTGATATCTCCAATTCTGTGCCACAAGGCATTCTGCAAATGTAAATATAAAATTATAAAAACAATATTGTATATATGTATATATTTGTTCCAAGAAAATAAAGTTAATAACTTTAATACGCAAAGGTGTAGGGATGCCATTTAATAGCAATTTAATTTATACGGATGATACATGGAGTAATGTGATCTGTCACAGACATGATATGATGCGATGTCATTGAATGACGTATGATGTTTTGAAGTTTTGTGTCCAGAGGTGATGTGACCTCGTAAGATGGGATGTTAAGTGAAGCAATATCAAGAGACGCAATCTGAAGTGAAGTCATATTTCCGGCAAAATATTTCCAAGGTCCCGTGATGTAATGTGCGATATGGCTGACACGGCGCGATGTGATGTCTGTCCTTAAATATCGGTTGATGGGATTTCATATATGTGATTTGAAGGAGTGTAACCCAAAGTGATAAGACCTATTATGATGTGATGTAATGAGGACCAATGTTTTATGAGGTTATTCAAGGCGAGCTAGTTATGCTATTTATCGCAATGTGTTGCAGCACGACTCATGTGCTGACTTGTTGTTTTTTTTGTTCTTTCATTAAAAAATCATACTTTACTCACCCATTATATAGCGTATTGTAGTATGGCGTTTCCATTGTGTTCACATCGAATTTCTCTACATAGCAATTATGTTCCTTATCCAGTTGATTTGCTTTCATGTTGAGTGGATCAAAAACGAAAACTTCGCCCAGCTCGCTGGTAACCCAAATGGAATTATTTGCTGGTTTACCCATTACTTCATTAATCTGACAGCATACCGAACTAAGATGTGAGAGCCAATCTTCCATTTCAGCATCGCTTGAAAATTGCAGCTTAATTGGTGAGCAATATGAAGGCAAACGTGGTACATGCAATGCAATACGTGGTGCACTCGGTTCACTACTACATTGTACGCAAGTAATATGCGACAATGAGAATTGAATTTTCGTAGTAACACCATCAGGATTGAGTACAGTAAAAGTACCAGAGTCTGAATCTGATGTAGTTGTACATGCATCGATGCTGCCAGAGCCACCCGCGACATGGAATGCGCCACTCACCCATTCCAGCTCGATTAGACAATCTTCAAATTCACCACCCGGGCGTTGGTAACGCGCTTCTGCCGACTTAATCCAAGATGAAAGCTCAACTGCTTTTTCATATTTTTCTGGATGCTGCAATTTTTTCAAAGATTCGCGTTGCTTTTGTAATTTTGCTATAATATCCTTACGCCATGTTGCATCTACATCGATTTTGCCAGTGGCTGCCTGCTCATTAAACCAATTGGGTGCATTGGCGGGATCAACGCTTACAGCGCCCGCCGCAATACAACTCCACATTACTTCACATTCTGTCCAAAATTGTGAGCCCGCATGATCTTCATCTTCACCCAGAAAAGCATCTGAACCATGATGATTTGAATCGGATTCGAATACCGCAGAATCACTTTCAGGATGTGCTTCAGTGCCGACTATAGAGCCTACACTGCGAACCGGCGACCATGCACGTGGATTTTTTAGCTGCGTTTCAAAGTGTTTACCAGTGATTTCAGTTACTACTTCGGCAGCAGGTGCACTACATGCATGCATCGTATATTCACGTACGGCTGCAGCACGTTTCTTGTGACGTTCGTTCAAATTAAGACTACCGATATTTGGTGATGAATCGGTAGCGTATTTCCAAATGTCACCCTTGAGACGCGCTTGCGCCGATGATATTGAGGAGACGCCATGTGTGCTGCTATGCGTAGAAGCCGGGCTAGCAGGTATATTTTCAATCGGTGCACATGTTTCTACAACACCTTTATCCTTATCTTTGCTATTCAAATTTGAGAAGCTTTGATGCTTCGAGCCAGGCGTAGAACCGCTGCCACTGCGTCTTGATACAATGGACATGGAGCTTGAAGTGCGACTTATTTGCATAGAACATTGTATTTGACGCCATTTTTTGCCTGTCGGGTCGCTGGCGGAGACGCCCGAACGAAAATAGAGTGCACGATCTGTTGAGCCCACCGCAAATACTTGATCATTGGGCGCTACCGATATTGCCGATATATTCACAATCATTTCAACCCAACCACTACCAATGGCAGCATCTTCGCTTATACCAGTTGCTTCACCTTTCACACCACGTCGAAACCATACATGACTATCATTGGTTACACACCAAACGGAATCGGTGCCCACTGAGACTTGTGTTATTTTAAGTATATTCCCTGTATCGTTGCTACTCACTGGTGGTTTAACATCTAACCATGTTTCACCGGAAAGATTTTCGCGTGTTACGCCAGTACGTACTATAGCGCGTCCGTTATAGAGTACAGCCCAGACAAGACCTGTGGGTCCCACACTTATTTGTGCTAGCTCACAGCCGGGTGGAGTATTGATTGTTGTCCAACGTAGACCCTCTGGAGCATTAGCGCTAACGCCGGTGCGATACATTGCCTATAGGGGAAAAAATTAGAGAAAACATGAGGATGACAGTTGGAAGCATATAACATCAGATATATCCACCCGTCCATGTGCCGTAATAGCCCAAACGATCATAGTACCCGTTGGGGCATTAGGTACATTCGTGCCTCCCACAGTCACATCAATGAAAGGTTCTTGTGTAGGATCTTTGTGCAGTGGTGCTACAGCACACCAGCTATTTAAAGCGCTATAGCGACGAAAACGAATCTTTAAGTAGAGTAACATCTTTGTTATATAAAATTTTAATTCCCAAAACATATGACAATCACTCACCCATTTTCTCCGTCGCACATACGAATTCCATGACTTCTTCGCCGAATAGGTTGCAGGAAAATCTAAGGCATACATCCAACCATCTTCGCCTAATTGCTGTCCATCCATATCCAAATCCAAATGCCAATCACCATCCCATTGCCAAGCCATCGAAGGTAAACGTATCTTGTCAATATTACGTTCCACATTACCATCTGCTGAGGAGAACTTACAGCGATCGGTAGGTAATAGCTTCTTTGAAAATCCTTCAATCGGTATCCAGCGTTCATTCTCGTACGACTCCTCTTTGACACGTATGGGTACATCTAAGCCGAATACGTAAACATAAACTTGACGATCACCACCAATGGCCCATACAAAATGTGGCACAGCAGCAATTTTTTTGAATTCCAAACCCAAGTATGGAAATTCACGCCAAGTAGCCGAATTGGTAGACAACGTGTAGACACGTCCCTCACTATTTGTGGCGAAAAGCAATGAGCTAGGCATGGTGCGAGTAGTGGTTGTTGTTGGCGCTGAAATGTAATCATGGTTCATTTAAATCCAATCATTTTATTAGTCAACTACGTTCACGCACAATCCGATTTCTGTACAAAATCGATGCGATCTTGATATAGACAAAGAGGCAAATCTTGTGTTTATATTTAAGCAAAGACATTTTTTGAAAAAATTTGCTTTTAAAGAGTTTTACAAAAATGATTCTGAAGATATTATTTTTTGTTAATTTATTTATACCTTAATTTATTTTTTTTTGCAGAGGCTAATCTCCCACGCGCTTCAGAGTCACTCAATTTATGTTTCCATTTTATATCTCTAGCTATTCATGCTGGTAAGCGTTGCATTCGACTTTTTATGGTCAATTTATCCTCCATTTTTAGTTTATTTTGTTTCCAAAAAATGTCCAAATTCCCGCGATTCACCCACTTTTGGTGTGCTGCTCCTGCTAAAAGTTTTGCTAAAAAACTTTATCAGTTTTTGGACTTTTCCAAATCAGCTGGGCATTTCATTACGAACATGGCGGAACGATACAAGGTGGCAGCATGGTGACATACCCACATACATAAATAAGAATTCCTTGTACTTTGTTTTGTAAATTCGATGGACAAATGTCAAAGTCGTACTGCGCCGGAAGTTGATGTATCAAATCAAATAAAAAAAGATTATAATCAGCTGTTCGATGCGGCCACCTTGTATCGTTCCGCCATGATTAAGAATGAATTGAAAGCAAGATGGAAAAGTTCTGCAGCGTTGCACTTGTGAATAGTGATGTTACGAGTACTTTGGACCAAATAATTCGGTTATGCAGATCGATTACCAATTGCAAAATTTTTGGAAATTGGAAATTTTTTTGTTATTTTTATAATTGGCAAAAGTCTAGAACAGCGGTAATCTGGTAATACGTGTACAAAAATAACTTGGAAATACTATCAAATCGAAAAATTTTGCGTCTATAAAAAGATGAGTATTCACGAAATACCGTAGAATAGCCCTGGAACTCTTCGAAAAAGTGGGTGGGATTAATTGTATTTTTACAAAGAGTACTTTTCAGCCTAGATTCACTCCTGCCAGAGTAAACATTTTTCTCTTCCAATTTTTTTGTACGCGGATAAGCAGTCGGCCGTTGCTCTAAACTTTCACCGTTTAATTTTGTTGTACACACACACACATACTTATGCAGGAAGGGGGTTTGTGCAGTGGCGTAATACCATCTGGAGCCGGTGGAAAATTATTTTGATGGGATCCTATCAATAAAAATCGTTACGCTGTACTCAGTTAAATTTTAATAAATTTCGAGATTTTCAGCGTACTCAATTACCCGTTGTATATGTCCCACTAATCGGCATGGCCTCCTCTCTCAAGTGGGAGTCATTGGTGCCGTATGTAGTATGGCTGTAGTCGTATCCCTAACGTAATCAGCTGTTTATCGTTACGACGGTAACCAAAAACCAATTGGTTGGCTACGATACGGTTACGACCTTAGCGGCACCAATAATCGATTGCATTGATTCCCATAAGGTTGGTCGAATCAGCTGTTATAAGGTTACCGATACGGTTACCGATAAAGCAGCAATGTCTGCAGCTTCAGGCAAGAGAGAATGCTCTGTAGTCCATGCTAGCCCAATACGGAATCCTGAGTGCATTAACAATGAAATAAAAACAATTAAATTTCAACAAGATATTTATTTGGAAATTTCTGTTCCGAAAAACTGTCTATAACATCATCAACGTTTAAAGAAATTTGAAAATGATAGTTCAGCACTAGCTGTAGTCACAGGAATTGTAAGAAATAACAAGAATTTTTAAAAATAATAGTAATGCAGTCCATACTTCAGGAAAGCTGCAATACTTAAAATTATTTTTTATTATAAATAAATCAGCAAGGTCTCCAATACACGACGATTTTTCTATTTATTTTTCTTACTCTGAATTTGTTTTTATATATCTCAACAAACTCTTTTTTTAATAGATCAGCGTCATTTAAAACTTTTAAAGTGGAAGGCTACAAAACAATGGAATTTGAAACAACTTCATTCATTGGAATGAAACACGATTTCAGTTGGTTTATAATGATGTACAATACTCGATAAAATATGTTTCACTTTCTGGATCTATTGAGTCGGCATGGACATAGTAACTATTCAATAATAGCTTCGCTCGATATATCTCCGAGGAGATTGAGGCCGAGCTAGTCTTCCGATTTGTGGGTGCTGATTTTCCATTTTTCCAACAAATTGGCGGATATATGTTCTATGGCGACTCCGAACGACATCTGCTAAGGCAGCTGAATTTGCGAAGAAGTTCATTATGGTAGAATTACACTCGAAGGGTTTATCAAACCACCCCAGAAGGAACAGTTTTTTAAAATGTTTTGATGTTAGTTGCCCAAGGGTTTCAGTAGAGAGCCATTGGTTAAGTAGGTGAGCATATTGCCACTACATCATAGCGGCATAAACATTTCGATGTGGAATAACCTTGGTGATGAGGGATGGAACTATCTGGTCGATTATGAGAACAAAGTGAACCTACTCTCACATACCGTAGGCTCCGCCAAATTGTTAGAATATCACACCAGCAGCTTCTGGTACTAGGTGGACTGTAATAAGTAAACAATTCCCCCTATTGCGAGTGTCGATTGGAGTAGAATCGACTATTTGTCGATTCCATCTTTTTCATTTAATTTTGTTATTATGCAAGTTGATCGCCAAATCTTTGAACTATTAAAACAGTTATATTGTACGAAACAGATTTTGATATTTTTTAATACTTCGATTCATATAAGATACTTTTTATCCATTATAAAGATAATCGATTAACGCTCAACGATCGACTGTCGAATGCGATCGACACTCGCAATAGGGGGGAATATTTCTGATGGCATCGGTACAACTAAACTCCTAACGAAATTTCAGGCTTCATGTTATAAGCCTTCAGTAAAAGAGAAAGTTTTACATTAGGTGCAACTTTTTTGGTGGGTATATATGTTTTTCCAGAGAAATTTTTACACTCAAAATTCAACGAATATGTTGATGTGGTGTGAGGGCTGTATAATTAGCTTCCACATGCAATTGTTTTGCGGCTTGTTTTTCCATCACAATACCAGAGGTTTTCTCAATTTTCATGTTCCCCCACTGACCTTCATGCTTGGTGATTAAAAAGGTGGTTACATTCAAGTTGGTGAACCACAACCTAATTTAAGATTTTTCTTGTAATTCACTTCAATTTCATGAGCGTTTCGCACTTTCTAAAGTTGGCGATAAAATTATGTGTGTATTAATATAACAAGCTTCCTACGTGTTTCCAGCTCTCAGCTAGGTTAATGCTAGCAAGTTATAAGTATATGAGTTATATGAGTTAACTGACACTGTCGAAATATCCATCATCGAATCCAGACAATTGAGATGGCTGATGAGTTTGAACGTAGTGGGCTCAGCCAAAGGAAATGAGATAGAACGCCAAGTGAAAAATTGGAAATTTTTAGTGAACAAAACACAGAAAAAGTGGAAGAGTACCGCGAGTTGTACAATGTCAAGAGTCACATCGCCAAACTACAATGATTGAAGGACAAGGAGACTTTTGAGTAGATCTAAGGCCGACACCCTTAACGGTCTGCACCGGTCATTGGATTTAAGGTACGCCAGCGGAGAGGATGGACATCCTGCATAAAAGCCACTGCAGAAGCTGGAAAGACGTAACTACCAAAGAGACAGCTAAGTATTTTCTGTGTAAATGACCGGCTCTAGCTAGAATACGCGTAATATCCGTCGGAAGCCCCTGTTTGGGTAGGCTAAGTATCTTAAATTTATTAACAACTCTGGCTGGGATATATGCTACAATATCCGATTTATGGCATTAAAATAGAAACCTAGAATTGTTGGGCTATTCTAAGCCGAAGAGTGCAAACAAGCACTAGAGAGAGCGCAGCCGTCGATGTGCTAATCAGTGACATCCCAATCAGATTTGGCAGGATAAATAGGACTTAAGAGTTACTGTTAATGAACCGGGCAGGAGAGGAGGAACATTATGTGCAAACTAACCATAAAGTTATGTCTGAAATACATAAACACTGTCTGTGTTTCTTTGCTTTGACACTTTACTGAGTCATAAAATAGCAATGGGATGCAATACAAAACTGTACAGCTTCAGAGCTTCTGCAACCCAATTGTCAATCTCACCTATGCCAAGGGAATCCTGTTACAAATATGAATGTATCATACACATATTTAGCAGGAGAGACTCTGGTGTCTCCAAGTTCCTCATGGAACCAAGGGATAGCGGACGGGATGGCCTAGAAGGTTTAGTGTGGTCATATAATTCGTTCCCGAGATGGTCGAGCTAGTACATTAATGGTGCTGGTTACCGGAACGTACCGGATCTATATCCGACAAAGGGCCATCAACATCGTTAGCACTCGCCAAAACCTTGGGGGAGTGTCATTATCATTAATACAACAACAACATATAACATCGATGGACCGTTTTGAAGCGTTCTTCTTACTAAGGACAGATAAGGCTGATAGTGCGGGTTCTTTTCGTATCCTACGAAGTAGGATGGCTGTGTCCCACGAAACTTCTAGGACCTGCCAAACGGACGGTGTATTTTATGTAATAGGTTCTGTTTATGGATGGGGTTTTCAGTCTGGTTATCGAACAAACTTCTGGATACAACATGGAAACATTCGGTCTATAAGATTTTCTTACGGACCTAACTTAACCTATTAGAGCAACCGTTTGTGATGTATTTTCCTAATCAACTCACTAGTCCAATATTTTATTTCTACTTTCACTTAAGTATTGGTACTTAAATTTGTTGTTGTTAGTAAAAAAAAAAACCAAGCTGAGTGAAATAAGTTGCTATTACGACCACAACATGTTCTTTGTATTTCCGACTACAGCAAACAATTTTATTTTATTATGGCCAACAAAATGACGCACATTCAACAAGAGGTTCTTAGGTAAAACATTATTTCCGGCATAGCCAACAACGCAGCTTATTGAAATGACTAAATTGGTTGCAAGGAGAGCATTTAATGAAGCAAAAGTGAGACCATTAATTTGCAGCGGTTATTACTTTGCCAGAAAGATTGAGTTTGGTGGGTGTTATTTGTATTGTGAGAAGAGTGTTTTCTCACTTGTTATAGATCATGGGTATGAAATTTCGAAATACAATGTCTGCCCTTCATCAATTTCATCAACAGGAAAGAAATACAACTTACAATCTTAAATGCAATTATGTGTTTCTTGGATAGGAAAGGCACCAGCTTCCTTCTCAAACTGAACAAATATGCGGTGAGGGACTTACGGGTGTCATCACAGGCCATTGTGCTATCGCACCAATGCTCCGACGGTACCGAATACAAACAAGCTCCCTCTGCAGAAGCTGTCAGGATGAGGAGGAGGAGGAGTCGATCTACCACTTTCTCTGCCGATGACCAACGCTTCAAAGAAGAAGGCTCAGATTTCTGGGCTCACGGTTCTTCGGCAGCCTGGCAGAGATTAGGAAGGTGGACGTCTCGCTTCTTCTTGGTTTCATCAGGGAAAGCAAGTGGTTTGTTGAGGACCACTAGGAGGTAATGGGATTAAACGAATGTGCCGCCACGCTGCACTTACTGAGGGCACTAACAATGGACAAAAATGTCTCCGAGTGGAAGTGTGGGCAATACCCATGCACGACCGCTTAACCTAGCCTAACCAAAGAGGCATATGCACGCTCAAAAGTGTTTAAAATGCTCACTTTCACACTAGAGTGTGTCGTTTTTAGGTTTTTATTTGCATTTCTTTTAACATAGATATTTTATGTATAAAATACCCACTTGCCGAACGGAAAGTAATCTTATTAACTTATAGTTAATCCAACGTGAGGGGTGAAACTCAACATTTATTACAAATTTTTAAAATTTTTATCTCCGGAAGATTGACCAGACACCATTCAAAATCACAGGACCAGTTGGAATTGGGCTATAACTTTTTATGCACTGCGAGCCAGACTTGGGTAGTTTCTGAACTAATTCATTGAAATTGATCATTGAAGTTGAACTTCTAAGGAACTATTTGCATCATAATTTTAAAATTAAACAATTTTTATATTTTGATTTTTTTGTTTTCTACTAAATATCACTTCCTTTGTATGCCGTGGGTTTCAACATTATCTCTTCAAATTTGCATCGTGTTTCTATTAATTTTTCCTACAAATTGGAGGGACGGGACCTACATATTTTATACCGAATCAGAACGGCACCTGCAAGGCAGATGAGTTTTCACTGAGAAGCTTTTCATGGCAGAAATATACTCGGAGTGATTGCCAAATCCCTGCCGAACGCGACTCTGCTTAGAAACCCTTTTTTCTAATTAAAAAAAATAGTTTCTAAATTTTCGAAAAAAGAACGAGTGATCATGGATTTACACAAATTTACACTAAAGGAACTGCTGGATGCCAAATTTAGGGAATAATTTCGCAAGGGGGCTGTATGAGGTAACGAAATCAGTGGACAGGGGCACGCCGCAGAGCGAGGAATTACCACTTCTGCTTTGGAAGCTGGTTGTCAACCAACTGCTCAGGCGATGTGACGAGGGCTATCTATCTTACAGATGACTTCGTAGTTATATTAACTGGACGATCGATGCTTTCCACCACTTAGCTCTTTGATAGATCGGGCGCTACCGGATATAAATATGTAGGCATCAATTGTCGGGTTGACCGCCAATGCAGAGAAGATGGATATTGTCTTGCTTACTGAGATGTATAAGGTCCGGAATATGATTATGACCCTTCAGGAGATCCTTTCGGCTCATTCCATTTCAAGACACCCGGTCCGCGCAGGACATGATTTTTGATTTCGATGAAATTTTAATATTTCGTTCTTTGGTCAAAATAATGAAACACGTGTTTTTTTTTTTGTCTCAAAAATTGTTTTTTTTCGGATTTATCGGCAATTGAATGCCATAAAATGCAATCGGTATTTTATTCACCTATTTTTTCAACTGTCAATAACTTTGTCAAAAACTAACCGATTCTCAGGATTTTTTCTTTGAAATGTTCGTCATTAAATTTATAAACAATTGCATATAGTTAAAAAAAATTTTTTTTTTAGTATTTAGAAAAAATTTATGACTTTTTTTTTTTCAAAAATTAATATTTCAAAAAAACGGTTATTGTTTTTTGTTTAAACTCTTTCTATATCGAGTGAGTAGTTTATATTTCAACTTGGGTAAATATCCATTAGCCAGAGCTCGTTGTTTTCGAAATATGAATTTTTGAATATTAAACTTTTTTTCATGAGAATCGGTTAATTTTTGACAAAGTTATTGACAGTTGAAAAAATAGGTGAATAAAATACCGATTGCTTTTATGGAATTCAATTGCCGATAAATCCGAAAAAAACATTTTTTTGAGGCAAAAAAAAAAAAAACAAGTCTTTCATTATTTTGGCCAAAGAACAACATATTAAAATTTCATCGAAATCAAAAATCATGTCCTGCGCGGACCGGGTGTCTTGAAATGTAATGAGCCGTTCACAAAATATTTAGATATCAGTTTACATAGTTAGTTGTCATTTAAGCTTAACGTGTACGAGAGAGTTTAAAAGTCCTCAAAGGCATTTTATTGTATACTATGCGTCCTTGTTTGGTGGACAGCAATACAAAAAATAACTCGTATCAAAAATTAGAGAGGGCACTGTATGCCATTCTGAACATCCCTCCTGTAGACCTGGTGTCGAAGAACATAGCGTTAGCAGCTGCAACGAGAATCAATGTATCGGGACAGCTTGAGCACACACCATACGCCGTTAGTAGTATAGCGTTATCAAATATTGGGCTAACAGATCACCCTAACCTGCGCTTCGAAGGGGCTCTTAGAGCAACAATATAGGCGGATTGTTAGCGCAAGGTTGTTCAATTGGCAGACGAGGCGATACACGTGTACACCGATGGTGCCAAGGTTATGGAAGGACTAAGGAATGACTACTTTGCTACTGCTACTGCTTTTATACTCTCGGTTTCCTCGTTCACCCGTTTTCCTAAAGTCTAGTAATTTCGCAAACAGTTGTAGCTCATGCTTGGTTAGTTACCAGCTATATAAGTACATGTATATTTGTAGTTTATAGCCATGTTCGTGTGTATGTGTGAGTAACTACTTCGGCTGATGACTACATCTGTGTGTGTGAGATGGCTCTTCGTCGCATTCTAAATAAGTGTTGTTTGCTTTAATGTTTTTATTGTTGCGTGATTATTTACTAACAGCCTAGTGATGCCCACATTCTTCGTCTTTATCGCTATATATCACATAGCACAAAGCAAAGAAAGGCACTCAAAAATTACACAGCCTAATGCACATGTTTATGTATCGAAAGTGAATGTGACTATGTTCTACGTAAATCATGCAATCATAAGTTGCATTCTTATCCAAAAAATGTTAATCTGGCGACCGCAGTTTTCATGACTATCAATGTCATTGCCATTAAATGCTGTTATTTGGAGTTTACCTTGAACATGGCCATTCAACTTGCACCTGAAAAAGCCTACCACAGTTATTATGTCGCTCCTTTTTACGGTTACCTAAAATTACTGAAAACAAACGCCCCCAAAAATAGCGTTTGCAAAGGTAATGAGTAATTGGACAAAATATTGTTATAGAGTTTAACGCCTATGAGGTCTGCTTGTTTTAAATGGCACAGTTTGTAGTTTGTTTTCTTTCATACGCCTTTGCGTTCGCTGGCATAACAGAAAACGGACGTAATAAAAAATTAACTACCAAAAGGCTTTGACGTGTCGTGGCGTATTGAATGTCATATATTTTAGTGAAGAGAACATGGATTGCAAAAATTACCATAGATAAGTGTTGGGAAATCCTTATGTTTTTTTCTTATAAATGACTTATTTAACAAATATGCGCTTTTATTATGTGTATTTCATGTGATGTGCAAGTGTACAAAATATAATGACTTGCATTGAGGGTTTTCAATTAGCTTTCCCCACCCTAGTGCTTCATGCTTTCTTCTTTACCGTACCAAGTAGGTGAGTAACTGACCTTGGATGTGACGCAAGCGTTAAATAAATGCGTTGAATTAAGAAACTTGAAAATGTTTCTGCAATAGATTTTACCAAGAGGAGCATATTTGTTACATTTGACATATTAAAGCCTTTAACGCAGAATGTGAAGCAATACTACAAGTGGATATACAAGGCTAGTCTTTTGAAAACTATCCGGCTTTTCATGTGTTTGTGTGGCTAAGAGGTTAAGAATATACCCGCTGCAATCCGCTCTTGTCATAAGAGACGTCTAAAATTGAAGTTCCTTATGACTATGAACTGTGAGCTGCACTTGCGGGCCGCGATGAGAAAACCAGAAGGGTTGAAGGAAAATTGTCTTTCCAGTGTTTTCGCCTCATATAACCGACCAAATCCTGAACGACCTTGTTCCCGACGTGGATGGGGCAAATGTCGGAAAACTTGAGCATCCACGTTATTGGCATTTCACTACAGAGTGTCAGACACCCAAAAATATTGGGTCTGACCTAAAATTTCTTGAGCATGAAGATGCCATTGTATCCGTTGTATCCTAAAGTCCCTCGAATTCCCGATGTAGCGCCGAGCCTAAAAGAAGCACTCTGGAAGAACTGCCACGGGAAATGCTGAATAAACAGTGTCAGTTAAATACACATAACAGGTGGAGGAGGCCTCGATCTTACTTAGTGCTCCCTACTTTGTACCAAAAACTATTTTTGGGCAATGAAATTTTACTGCTCGTTAAGTGTGTATCAAAAGCAGCGATATTTCACACCTTTTTATAGGAATTCAAGGGGTTGTTAAGTGCAATACAAAGCTTCTTAACTTCACAGCTTCACCCAATTGCCAAACCCCGCCAGCTCGAAGTGAATCATGTTACAAAACTAATTGTTTCATACACATATTTAGCAGGCGAGGTTCTGGCGAGCCTCGTTTCTGAGACGATGATTAATGGTGCTTTTTACCGGAACATACCGGAGCGTCTTTATCGCTACAAGAAGAATATGGAGAAGAACTTGTTGTTAGACGAACAAAAGGAACGAAATTAACTGTTGCGAATACTTAGTTTAAGACTTTCTATAGTTATTTGTAATAAACGGGAAACCCAAAGCAAAGTTAAGCCAAAAGAAAGTGGTAAGGATGAAGAAATGTACATATATACCTAACTTCTCGTTGGACTATCAGCAAGAAACAAAGTGAAAGTGGGTAGCCAAAACTTGGAGCAGCTCAAATTATAAATAAGTATGTATGCAGATACCCTGTAGGAATAGTAGCGTGCTCCGTCTACCACATCAAAGATCCTGAGTTCACGCCCCGTGAAAAGCAACATTAAAATTTTAGAAACTTTTCCAAACGGGGTCGCCCCTCGGCAGTGTTTAGCAAGCACTCCGAGTGTATTTCTGCCATGACAAGCTCTCAGTGAGAACTCATCTGCCTTGCAGATGTCGTTCATAGTCGGCTAAAACAAGTAGGCTTTGTCTCGCAAAATTTGCAGGAAAAGTTAAAAGGAGCACTACGCAATTTGGAAAAGAAGCTCGGGCTAAAATCTCTTCGAGGTTTTCACGCCTTACATTTGTTTTTTTAAGGGATCTTCAAAAGGACAAAAATATTAAGGAGAAATGGACGATAATGCAAAAAACTATTGGAAGAAAGTGAGAGCGAGGTGAGGGAGACCCGCTTTTCAAATGTAGTCAAGCCAATTTTTGTCGGTACAACAGTGCCGGGTATGTCAGCCACCGTTAAAGTCCTTCCAAGGTTTGGCTTCAAATGGTTGTAAATAAAATAAAAAAAAAAAAAAATAAATATTTAATACTTACATTGGTTTAAAAAACGTGTTAATATACAAAGCTTATATGACCTCATCAAGAGGCGCAAATTCTCTCCCTAAGTATGGGAAATTCGACGCATGTAAATTAAGTTCACATGCAACAACAAACAAACGTAATTACAACAAAACACAGCTTATAAGAGCTTAGGGACATCCTTCAGAGGCAGATCTAAGAAAATATCTCAGGAGGGGACGGAGTCTTATAGTCACTGTAAGGTTGTATGTTTAATGAAGAACGGGACGAAGTTCGAGTAGGGAGGGCGATGGGGAAAGGGAGCGAGAAGGAGTGGAAGCAGGGAGTAAATTCTTGAAAAATTTTAAAACTATACAGGTTAGCAAAAGTTTGGGCAGGAGCCCGAGCGAGCTGGCTAGCTAAGTCAAAACAAGAACGTACACAATATACATAATTGTGTCCTAACTGGGTTGCAAGGATCTCGCAATATTGAAAACTTGATTTGGCCATACCTATCGAAGATCCGTGTGGTAGTTTGGCATTGTTTTAGGCATTCGTAAATCCCCCTCGATAGTAAGAAGATTGTTTCACTGTGACAGTAAATGTTGAATACTCCTCAGAGCATTAGATATCATCCCATCCTCTGTATCACCAATGTAAGCAATCTTCGCTTGGGACACGATGAAGTGGCCAGGTAAGCTTAATTAGCTGGAATAGAAAAATCTCGTCTAGCTTTTATCTACCTGGAAAAATATTAATACACTACCTCAGTTGAGAAACCTAGTTCAACCCAACCTCAGTTGAGATCATGATAGAATAAAGAATTTTTAGTTGTGATAACGACTGCGCTATTCACTAACCCAATTTCGACATTGCTAAAGTGATGAAAATTTTATTGAGCTAAAATGGAAGAAATTTACTTCAGAGATAATGCCGTTAAACAAATTTAAATATTCTCCTTTTATTTAAAAAACAAAGATGATCATAAATTAACGAATATTGATAAATTATTGTGTTTGTACATCGACATCGTTATATTTATCGATTAGTTTTATACCGATGGCGAGTGTCGTAAAAAAAGTTACAGAATTCCAGCACAGAAGAGTGCGGAATAGTTTCTTTCAAGATCAGTAGGCGGACTCACTACATTTCAACGATGTTACTTGGCGCAATTTTAAATTACGACTTTTCACTTGTCGTAATCGAGTCTCGACATTGCTAACGTGGTAACAATTTTATTAAGTTCAAAAGGAAGAAAAATCTGTGATGCAATTTTTCTTCCTTCCTAATCTCGTTAAATAAAAATAATATTCTTTCAAAATTTGGATATAATCGCTGATCTTTCACTAACGATTAATTACAAAAAAATTGTTATCAAAAGTCGAAATCGAACGAATCGAGAAATAACGTTACATCCTAATGGCGAATGTCGTTAAAAAAGTTACCGAATACCAGAACAGCGCGTAATACGCAATCGCTGTATTAACTATCGATAACTCTTACGATTTTGTAATAATTTTGTATCGATAATCGTTCACATTTGTTATCATCCGGTGGCAAAGAGCCTGAGCCAGATAAATAATTTTGCATGTAAATGCAACAACAACGATTTGAGCCAGATAAATCCAGATAGAAGTCTGGTTCAATTTGTGAGCCAGATAGTTTTTTAATTACTTGTCTTTAGTTTGGCAACGCTGCCTTTAATAAACCTACTTTTTCAAAAATAGATGTCGCTGCTTAGCCTTTTGCCGTATGAGTTAAATGAAAAAGTCTCTCAATGATCCAGAGCATTCCCGTGAGAATTGAGCGTGAGCCGGAGCTGTAAAACTCACTGGATGACGGCACTTGTGTCAGGTATTGTCGCTTATAATAGAAGATAATTTTAGTGTTGCCATCTCGCGTTTACGATACCGATTGTGCTTTTCACCAACATACTTTTAACAACATTATTGAGATGGGAGTTATATTCCTTTTAAATCATTTTACAAATAATGTCATTAACAACACATAATTATTCTTATATTTTTTAGCCACAATGGCTGATCATAAGTTGACGAATATTGATGGAAAATTCTTACTAAATATTTAAATCGTGATAGTTATCGATTCGTTAATATAGCGATTCCAAATATCGTTAAAAGAGTTGGTGAATTCCACTACTTGCTTTAGCCTTAAAAATAGGGAATACACATCGAAAGTAGTTATAAAAATTACTGAATTCCCCTACTGGACTTAATTCCACTCCTAAATATTCTAGAAGATATTGAACCCTTTTAACAGTCCCCTTGGGTACGCGCCTGACATGCGTGCTGCGATTTTGTTTTGGAGCGTAAAACCACGACCCGCATCTAAGCAGGTATGAACATATGTGTATATGAAGCTGATATTGTGTTAAAAGTAAATACAACTAAAAAAGCCAATCAGTAGGCCAACTAGCTCTTTTCTTTTACTTCGCCATCCAAATATCAACACCCCTTCCACTATCCAATACAACAACTTTCTCCATTGGGTATTGTGTAGCTAGCGAGCAGGAATGACCACTTAAATCCTTTTGTGTTACGAATGCGCATTTTAGTCGATTTCGTAACCACCTGAGGAAATCAACGTAAAACGTTACATAGCAAAAAAAAACGACGGCATTAAATATCACAAACTTACCTTTCTTTGTTTTATATCATTAATACAAAAATAAATTTAAGGAAATCGCCATTGTAAAAAAACCACTGTGATTATTATGAACAAAAAATTTATAATTTTTAAATAAGCGCTTATTTTGGATGAAGCATAAATTTTTTTAAAATAATAATAGAAAATGGGTTGCGCCAGCAGTACCCCAATGGTTGCAACGGCTGGCAGTGAAATATTAAAGGCGGCGACACATGTTGCCTCAGATGCAGCAAAGGGCGCTGAAAATGCAGTGGGAGGTAATTTTGTTGTGAAATTTATGTCCAAACAAATCGCTTAGAAATAAAATAGATTAATACATCGACTATAAAATATTGTAAAGAAATGACCGTTCGAACGGAGGAAAAACAGGAAAAAAAGAAGAAAAAAAAATAAATTTAAATATTGTTATGAACGAATTCTAATTTTTTAAAGTGAGTGTTTTTTGTAGAAATGAAAGAAAAACTATTTAAATGCATGATAAAAGTGCTGAGTGAAGGAGCTTAACTTGGCGCGATTTTACTTTGTCTTGCAATAAGGGCAACTAAAATCCAAATCCTGAACACGGATTGTACCTGAAATGTCGGCACTCTTGTGGGAAAAGCTAATATAGCCTGGCTCTAAATGTTGTCATCTGTAGGACCAAGACTAGGCATAAGAAGAAACACGAATTTTGGATCTCTCCTTTGTAGTGATCGAAGGCAATCATAACATCAGAGGCCTGGATATTCGAACCTTGTGGCAAATAGAAACATGCCTCTGTGTGGCGAAGAAAGTTCTCACACTAAAGCTACCTATTAAACATATAGCTGATGCTTAATCCACTCAACTCTCACACCTTGGTGGCCACCGTGGTGTGATGGTAGCGTGCTCCGCCTACCACACCGTATGCCCTGGGTTCACACCCCGGGCAAAGCAACATCAAAATTTTAGAAATAAGGTTTTTCAATTAGAAGAAAATTTTTCTAAGCGGGGTCGCCCCTCGGTAGTGTTCGGCAAGCGCTCCGGATGTATTTCTGCCATGAAAACTCATGTGAAGTGTCAGTGAAAACTCATCTGCCTTGCAGATGCCGTTCGGAGTCGGTATAAAACATGTAGGTCCCGTCCGGTCAATTTGTAGGGAAAAGCAAGAGGAGCACGACGCACATTGGAAGAGAAGCTCGTCCTTAGATCTCTTCGGAGGTTATCGCGCCTTACAATTATTTATTTATTTATAACCATCACTGCGAACACCAGCGAGCTCAGAAAGATAGCTCGTACGATAGGGAAAATCGCGCTGGTGCGGAAAAAAGGACGTTGCATATGGAGCAATGGATGGTGCATGCGAGCGCACTACTTAGCAAAAAGAAAGTTTGTGCAAAATGGTGTGAGAGCGAAGAACTTCAGGTGATGGCTGATTAGAAAATCATCGAAAATGGGACTACAAAATAAGGCGGATGACAGAAGGTTTTAAGATCGTGGCAAATTTTTCGAAGAATGATGACGGCAACCTGTCTAACGACGTCCAGAATGCGATTAAATGAATGGAGCACTTCTCCTCATTGTCATATGGCGACGAATATTACGAGCATGATAGCCCAATCCTTGACAATGGTATATATGTTTCGCAACTCGACTCTGACGAAGTGGAGATAGCAATGTGCGGTTGTAAAATTAACAAGACTTCCTGAAAAGGCGCTAAGCTATTCTAGCACATGCAAATTACGGTCGGACGAGCTCATACCTTCAGGTTCGAATTTAAGTGCTAAAGCTATCTAGCTAAAGCCCTAAGTCAACGAATTATATGGATCTTGTCAATGCAGCTTCAAACCAGATAAATCTGCTATCAACCAGTTTTTAACCATGCGCCAATTCCTGTAAAAAGTTTCGATAAGAAAGTCTACAAGTGCCATCTTTTAACCGACCTTAAATTAGCTTTTGAGAGCTGAAAATGAGTTCCTTGCTATACCTGAATTTGTGTTCTTGGCAAAGCTCACCAGGCTTTGTCAAATAACAGTAAGCCATACAACCAGCTCCGTAAGCACTGGGAAGGACCCTCCGTTCCATTCGGCACCAAGCGAGGCTTTAAGCAGTTCGACTCTCTTTCGTGCGATTTTTTTAGCCTGATGCTAAAGAAGATAGTTTTAGCAGCAGATCTCAACCGCAGTGGTAAAATCAACTAAAAGAGCACATTGATATAATGCAAAAAGAGGCCAAAAAGGTGTTCATATATGTGGGCACAGAATCAACACCAAGAATAATGCCAGCCGAGAAATCAAGGTTCTACCTTGGACTGTGTAGGCAATGTTGTTGTATTAACGATGAAGACACTCCCTGAAGGCTTTGGGGAGTGTTATCGATGTTGATGGTCCTTTGCCGGGTATATATCATGTACGTTCTGGTAACAAGCACCATTAATGTATTAGCCCGACCATCTCGGGAACGACTGTGTACGTAATCGAAAAGTTAATTGCTCTCTCAACGAACAAGCACCACACTTTATAAGTCTATCACGACAAAGGTCCTGAAGTATGGCTCGGAATCATGGATAGCAGAATGGCCTAGGAGTATTAGTAAAAAATGTTCTCCGGAAGATTTATGCTCCTGCCCATAGTACCAGCGGTGTGCATTTAATCATGTTTAGTGATGAAATTAGTGAAACTACAAGGAACATATTTTAGCACGTTTTTTTTTTACGTTTAGCAGACAAAGCTGTGAAAACGATTTGAGAACTCACAAATACATTTGAAGGAAGTACTCCTCAATACAAAAATAAAGACAGATTAATTTTAGAAGTCGGCGGTATAGGAACCATGTTATAATTTCGAGACCCTCTCAACATATGTGCCAATTTTGGGGGCGGTCTTGTGAATTTTTTTCAGGCGAGTCTAATAAATTACTTTCACCACGTGTATGTTTAAATATTTGTATAAATTTAAATGATTAAAAAATCAATTTCGTCCAACAACCCCACAAACACGCTACCTCGAGCATACCTTCTACTCATTTGAAATAAATGTAAATACGGAATTTGGTGCTCGCGTGACTGGCTCTCGGTGCACTCCTCGTCAAATGGTCAAACAAATACGTCGTTATGCCGTTAAAAAGGCCAATAATATGATGAAGTACAACAAAAAGGGGAGCAGGAGTAGCTTAAAGCAGGCAAACGGGCTCTTCAACTGTCACTTACTTGTTTACACGCAATCCGACAGTTACGCTGGCAGTGGCAATGATGGTGTCGGAATTCAAACTCTGATTATACCACTTGTTAAAT
This sequence comes from Eurosta solidaginis, assembly GCF_040869045.1. NCBI lineage: Eukaryota > Metazoa > Arthropoda > Insecta > Diptera > Tephritidae > Eurosta > Eurosta solidaginis. The sequence continues at coordinate 251,215,038 of NC_090323.1, read as the reverse complement.
TGATTACAGAAGGGGGGAGGGGAAACTAAGCGAAACGTTTCTTTTCCTTACAAAATAAAATGATAAATTAAAACAAAATACCAATAATAATTATTATAAAAACATTCTCTCCCACACTCAAACTCGAGTAATAATAAATTATATGCTACTAAAAAACTCATATGTACATTAACCGTTATTTAATATTTTACCCTCTCTTTTTCCCTCCAGAGGTAGCCGACACTGTTGGCAAAACACTTGAAAGCACCAAAGATTCAGTCAGCACAGCTGTCACAGGCATCGCACACGATCTGAGTAATGCATTTACCGAGAAAACAAACGAATTAGACACAGTGAAAAACGAACTCTTGGAACGTTGGCATTTGGGAGGTGGTGCAGACGCTACGACTTTGGAACAAACAACTGAGACATCAACAAATCATTTAGATACGAAAGCTTTAGAAGCAGGCGCTCGGTTACCTACACCACCACCTAATTTGGATAGTTTGAAAATATCAGCAACCGCACCAGAAATCGAGCATGCAATGGTGCAATCGCTTGAGGAGACACCACCCTCGGCGAATGCAACAATTGCCGATTTGGAAAAGCTAACAACGGATGTGAGACAGATAGCGCAAACGAATGTAAAAGACTTGGCAGCGTTAGCGGCAGAGCCGTCAGCAATGGCAGTGACAGCGGGTATTGAAGGAGTGGAACATGTGATGATTGGATCAACTGCCACCGCTGAACCGGCCGTGGAGTGAGTAGGCGTTTGTTAATTTGTGTACATTAGAGTTAAGTGTTTTATTTTTATTCGCCTTATGTTGTTGTTGTTGCGCTACAGTTTTTATTTATTTACTTACTACTAGGTACTCAAGTTGTTTGTCTTTAAGTTGATTAAGTTTTTGTTTTGTCTTGAAGAAAAAATACCTTTTTTCAAACGGTTTTATTTAGCTTGACTCTGTGTAGCGTTATTTACGAATTTTGTTATTGAAATTTAAGCTACAAGCTTGAAACTTGAAATATATGTAGTTCAGAAACCGATGAGATAATTTCACAATTATTTTAAAAATAATTTCGGGAGCATTTCAGGGCCCTTTCTGGAATAATTTCGTGTTTTTTGGGATCCTTTTCGGACAGAAATTTTTGGATTGTTTTCGTTATTATTTCGGGACTATTTTAGGATTATTGCGGTATTTGTTTGGAATCACTGCATGGCTATTTCCAAGTCATTACTCGATTCTTTTGGGAACACTTACGAAACAGTTTGGAACTTTTCTGTGATAAATTTGGTACTATTTTCGTATTATCTTTGGGTTTATGCTCGGGTGGCATAATTTAGGGACTCGTTTCAAAATTTTCATCGCCATTATTTCGTTTTAATTTTTATATATTTTGGGCTTACCTACGCAACATTTTTTGATTATTTGCGGAATCACTTCTCGATGGTTCTCAGATCATTTTGAGACTATTTTTAGATTATTTCTGCGTTGTTATTTACCATTTCGGAACTTTTAAAAAGATAGAATCGGAATCATTTCAGGACTATTTCGAGATTGTTCTTGATTTTTGTTTTAAGTATAACATAGGGGGAAAATTGCCCTCGAGAAGTCACACTCACAAATAACGTTGTTCCTCTAAAAATTGCAGAATCACACATCATGTAAACATTAAAATTAAACTTTCCTATAGGCAACAATTTTGTTCAACAAAAATGTTTTATCGGACAAGTAAACCTTTACTTGAGAAAACCATCTTTTTTTTGTTCTGTCATCTCGCTGCTTTAACCTTAATTTAAATTTTAGTCTTAACTTAAATTTTTTGGTTTATTAACTGTAAATTGTTTATCTATTGTGTAGTTTAGCAAATTAGTTTAATAAGTTAAGTATGTTTTGTAAATAGTTTCACAATAGGCATTCGAATTAATTATCACATACTTATATTTACATTAATACCGCTACATTTACATTGGTACCAAATGCGTACTTTTAAATTAATATTTTGAAAAGGGTTTACATTGCTGTCAATCGCATTTCGCTGAATCAATTAATGTTTTACCAAAATTTATGCATTTGGAACAATGTAAACGTAGCATAGCAATCATCGGAAACAAAATTTTAAAAATCCGTACTTTGTGATCTATATTGGAAAGTTCATACCTGCATAATTTTTGTACGTAAATAACGTAGTCTAATGCTGATCTAATTTCTGTACTAAACTCTTTTAAAATTATTAAATACATATAAATAATAAAGTGTTTCAAACGTCCAATTCTCCAATTCAATTTCAAATGTAAATACTTGTCTTTTAACTTTACTCTGTTTCAATGGTTTCCTTTCTGATACCAACATAAATCCCTATGTTTTACGTAAACCACATAACTATGTTCGAGCAACAAAAAATGAGCCACGCAAAGTTTAGCAAAACTGCAACAAACCCTGTAAAAAGTACGTAGTAATGTCGAAGAATGCCACACTTGCACTTTTGAGCACAATGTGAACGTGGGCTTAAATTTGTTTTAAATATTTTCGTGTTCTTCCTCTTCTGTTTTTTCAAAATACTCTCTTTAGTTTGATCACTTTGCTGGCTGCGGAGAAGCGTCCCAGCACTACCGAGTGGGAAAAGCATGCCGATAATTTGTCGAGAACACGTAGGCTAAACGCATTTAAAGGTGGAGGGAAATTTCGACATTTTGGGCCAGCTGCACCACAAATACAGTCTATACATCCGGCAAATTATATCTTACCAATAGAAGAAAAAGAAGCAACACAACGAGTAGGAAATATAATGAAACGTACAATCAAAAACTCACTTCTTGAGAATGACAGCAACTTTAGTGATGTGTACTACAATAGTCGCAGCAGTTCGCCTTATTCGACAAGTTCCAATAGCCCGCTACTAAGAAGGCGACGTCCACGTTTACCAAATCATAGCGTACTTGCCATGAACGCCAAGCATATGCAGCGGGAACTGGCAGCACTTTTGAGCGATCGAAGATCAGCTGCACGTTCGTTAACAGTTTTACCTACACCCGTTAGACAATTTGATTACAATCCACATCGTGTGCGCTACGCGTCGCCTACACTTACACCTACACCACCTATGGTGCTACAAACCGACGTGCCACCACTAACACATATTGTGAATTGGAAAAGAAATAGAGAGCATGCAAGTTTGAGTTCTATACCGGTGCATATGGGACGTGGGCTAGAAACTAGCACGTACTTGGCCACTTCACCGCTAAATAATGTGATAAGTCAGTCTAAAATTAAGCCGACAAAAGCTTTTGCACCACTAAGAGGTCAAACAATAAATGCACGTTCGAGAATATTTGGTCAAACGCGTACAGGTTCGCCTATCAATAGAAGAGTATTTGCTAGAAGACCGAACTTAGCGCAAGCGAACAAAACACGATTTATTCCCACGCAAACAAATTCACCCGAGAGAACCAAAGCACTCATACAAAATAAAATAGAAATGGCTAAAAAATCCGAAAAGCAGTTGGCGCAATCACCGACTATAACAATGTTAGAGCGTGAGGCTAGTATAAGGGTGGAGAAAGCTGCAAGCATATCAGAGATGGTAGCAAATGGGTTTTCATTATCGCGTGCTTTATCACCCATTAAATTGGCAGCTGAGTCGTATTCGATACCGCATTTGAATAGTGTAGTGTCAAAATCGGGTAGATCAACCCCACATTCGCTATTAGAAGTTGTGGAACAAGCTGTGGAACGTACGAAAACCGGTGGGAGCACTACGACAGAAGGAGGTGAGGAGGTGGTGTTTGGAGAAATTGGTAAAAGAAACCAAAAAGTGAACAAGGCCACCAACGAGGAAAAGCAGGAAAGCAAGAGGTGTGGCGAAACTATGAAAAGTGGAAATATAGCTGAAGCTACATCTTCAAAGTCAAACTCTCGAGTAATAAAAGGAGCTGAAGGAAAGATTGAGCAGCCAGTTGATAAGACCAACAAGCCAGCACCTAGAGAAAATCAAACAGTGAAATCTACCGCAGCCGTTGGTCGGAGTAAAACAGATACACCAAACTTTAACCGAAATAGCTCTGAAAACCAGAGTCCTACAAACCGAAATTTTGCAACTAAGGAACGTTTCAGCCCAAGCTCCTATAAGAATGTAAATTTGAATAATGTGGTTGAGGATAGCAAACCCAGTAGCTGGAGGTATTCTGGCTCTGGAGGTAGAGACCAATCGAGCAGCCGGTCAAAAGCTTCAGAAAATATATTTAGAACGACACCACATGCACAATACAAAAGAGGAAATTTTCAAAAGAACCAAGCAAGAAAAAACTCCGAAAAAGGAAAAAGTACTTCCAGCAATTGGAAAAGCTCTTCTGGAGAAAATGACGAAGTTAAATATACAAATATAAGTAATCGCTTCGAACCTATTTCTAGTAAAGAAGCTCTTCCTAGCCTGGAATTGCAAAGTCATCCAGGAACTACCGAGCTTGAGCAAGACGACAGTACTAACGCATCAAGTGAGGTGAGCAATGATTCAGATTTAAGTCAGACCAATGCTTATCATATCAGTAAAAAAGCCATCTACAGCACAGAATCGACAGAAGAATATGAGACTAAGTCGTCAAGTAATTATCATCAGAAAAACGAAGAGGGTTGGGAATATGAACATCAAAATCATATCCACAATATTGACGAAAATCTGTCAAGAGCTTCAAAGAGACTTGTAAGAGCCAATCAAAGTAAAAATGCAAAAAATAATAGCCAACAAAGTCCACAAAACAAAGCAGCAAACACTGTCACCAAAACAGGGCCCAAATCGAAAGCTCACAAAAACTCTCAAGTTTCCAACTCACTTAACAGTTCGCCATCAAAATCCTCAAAGTCTTCCAACAGCATAGTTATAGGCATGATTGCTTCAACACCCGAAACAGAAGATTATAATGAAGTTGAAGTACCCAACCGCTTAAATGTAGAGTTCAAGGAAGCCTACGAAACAATTCAGGAAATGATTCAGTCAACAACCGAAACAGACGATTATAACGAAATCGCAGCGTCGAATCGATACGTCGATAATTTCAAAACACGCCATAAAACAACTGATGAAACGTTGCTCTCAACAACAGAAACAGATGAATTTAACGAAACTGAGCCAACACAACTATTACATGAACAGCTTCGAACACAGCACGTAACAACTAAAGCAACGCTTCTCTTAAAAATCGAGTCCACGGAAGTGTCTAGCGAAGACGCAACGCGCAATCGACTAAACGAACGATATGCTGAAACAACTGATAATACGAACATCTACCAAACAAGCAATGAAGAAGAAAATACACAAACTGAGGCTGATGATGTTTCAACGGAGCCACCTACATTTAACTCCTCCACCGAAGTAGAAAATATTTCGACGGAGTCGCCTTCTACCGATTTCGAAGAACCTACGCAAAATAAGATGACATTGTATCCTCCTGACGCCAATGAAAATAATATTATTTATGCTGCCACTTCTCTTGAAGATTTATTACAACTATTACCGCCACAAACTGCCTACCTCAAATTGGGTCGGAGTGCAACCATGATGGCGCTACGTTCATCCACTCCCTTACTCGATCCTCAATCCATTTCATATCGCAGCACACCGCAAAGACGTTATAAACGTCACTCAGTTTGCGATGGTTGCCATGACGACAGGGTGCCAATTGTGACCGAACTAAGTTCGGTTGCTCTTAGTCGTTCGCCCTTAGTACCGCCGAGTCCCGTTAAAATGCGTGATCGTTGCGCTGGATGCTATAATAAATATGTGATAAAGTAGAGAAAATATTTAAAGAAATGATATGTCCTTTTTTCTTTTGCGCTTATGAATAATTTTGTAACGGTAAGTACCTCTTAACTTTCGTAGTGCTCTGCTGGGCTCAATACTTTGACTGCTATCAGGATTTCCTAATAACGTAATCGATAAAATTCCACTACCGCATCGTCAACCCCTTAGGAAGTCGCCATATTTTAAGCTCTTGTAAGAAAAGGATTCCTGTGTCGAGCTTTAACACATCTTTTTCCAAGTTCATTGATTTATTATTTATGTACGGATTCATCCGGAGGAACTTAGCCCTATAGCCAATGCTCTTTCAACCGATCATATTTAGAACTCAGAGATCTATAATCGTTTCTTTAGATAAGTGGACTGCTAGTACGAAGCAGACCAAGCACTTTCCTTCAACATTGTTGGCCTGATGGCCAGCGTAGGCTACGACTATCAAACTAAACAGAGAAAGACTCTAAGGCATGTTTTCCGGCGTGACCCTCAACGGAATTGTGAGCTCTCTGTACTATGCTGTTGTAGTTTAATAGACTCATTTCTACCACCAGTATTACCAGAACTCTTTGAATAGCTCTCAGCATGAAATAGTCACATACACTTTCTCTGTTGGAGATGTTAGCATTATTTTCTGATACCATCTAAAGAACTAACTATTTAGTCATCTAAAGAATGTTCTGTGGGAAAACGTTCTCAGAATATTAAGATCTCCCTACTTTGTTGAGGTACCTCTATAACTTAGAATGAATTCACACTCGACTGTGGACCTCTTGTCTATCTGGTGTAGCAAAAAGATGTAAGAGATGAACTGGTAATGCCACAGAGACAGTGGAGCTAATTGTGGACACAAACGTGAAGAAGGGTTTACGGTGCTAAACAGGATTGCGTGGATAATCAAAACCATTTCTCCATGTAAGAAAATCTCCAGGTCTGGATCGATTTTTCCAGGTTTACTCTTCAAAAAAATATTTTTTTCTTTGTTTTAAAACTATTGCATTTGGGCATCCACAAGCGCAGTTAATTGAATACGAGTACTGCAAGGCTTTTAATAGCCAGTGCCTTTCTCAATCCCTGCTCAGTAGAGATTGCGCTACATGAAGTGTTAAACAAGATGAGGGTATACACTGGCAGCACACAATATACAGTGGCTGCAATTCTGGACATAGAGGAAGCAATTGAAAAATATAGCGTAATATTGTTAATAAGATAGCGGGGGAGGGTGGGGTGGTGTTCGGTCTCTCCTTTGGTAGGCTGCGGTGATAAATGAACTAATCCAAGACCTCGCCAAGTGGTATTTTATGCCGAAAATCTGGAAATTCTCGTGAGCGAGGTATTCCCGATCATGCTACAGAACTGCATGGATACCGTGAATAGGTGGTTTGAAATGTTCGGACCAAAACCACAATAAAATCGGCTTAATTCTGGCCACCCTGTGCTACTATTCACTGAGTATGCAATTGAAAAGTAAAGACTTTTTTCGACGAATAAAAATCGGCCTCTATAAATCTCTCATGATACATGTCCTGATGTATGGTCCGGGACAATAGGTGGTGTCGAGAGCAGAAACGCATACAATAGAAAATTCTTCGGAGGTGGTCATGTCCGCATTGTCAACCTAAGGGATACAATGATGTAAAAGCTTTATGCGAACATAAACTTAGGGCAAGAAATAAAAGCTCAAAAGCTGCGCTGGGTGGATCATGTTAGGCTGATACAAGGAAAACATCCGGTTTAGAAACTATTACTCTCACCTCAACTTAGTTGGGAGGGACTGCTGAAGGAAAACTTCAACTCCCTTGGTGCTCACAATTGATGTCAGTGTCAAGCTGCTCCAAGAATATAACTTGCTTTGCCAATAAATTGGGGCAAAGTTAAGTTTTCCGTTTCCCTCCTACGCGTTTCGATGATTTCGCGTCTTCTTCAGGTAAAGAGTAAAACAAGGATTAATATAAACTCCATACTATCATTTAATCTTCATCTGCTTTGTCATTTTTTTATTCCATTAACTTATAATTTTTTTACACAAATAAATTTTTTTTTTTTTAATGTAAACATTTATAAAATACACATTCACAGTACATATATTTATTTATAGATATTTAAACATATTATTGTAAGTGTTTTTTGTTTATATTAGTTACATACATAAAATATAAATTTTGTTTTTGATTTCTATAATGAATACAAAGTAGTTTATCATAAGTACATTGCTTGTGGTTTGTTTTGATTTTGGTTAATTTTCATTATTAGTTAGTATACATTTTTCTTTTCTTCGTAAATATTCTAATAAATTTAATTTGTTTGCTTATTTACTCAGGCAACGACACACACATGAACAAGAAACACCGTTAAACATTGTGCTTCAGAAATGCTAGTTATTTTTTGATTTTGCGTTAACATTGAGAGTTAATTTACACAAGTTTTTATATATGTAAATCTCAGTTTATCGTATTACAAATTTTAAAAAGAATAAGAAGTATTAATTAATATATCGATTGGAGAAAATAATTTTGAAGTTGATTTGATTTTCAAATTTATCAATATTTGTTTTTGACAGCTTTTCTGATGGTATACGTATTTTTGGTATTGCTTAATATTCTCTATAAATTTAAGACCATGCGTTAAATCCATAAATTTATGTTATTTAAAATTTCAAAACATAGTAAAAAATATTAAGATATGCCAGTAATAGTATGTGATAACACAGATCGCTAAAATATGGCAGATCCGACAGCGAACATAAGGCTAAGCCAACTAATTAAAAAACCGCACGGAAATCTTAGCAATTTTCAGTAATAATTGCACTAAAAAGTTCAAGAATATACCTCATTTTATACCCGAATAATTATTACTGAAAAATATTAAAATTGACGTTAGCTGGAGCTATTTGAAGGCTTCCGTATATATAATAGGGACACAATTTTAAAAGCGGACCACCTAAAACAACTTCTCCTCAAATAACCAAAATTGTTACCTTGGGTTTTTCGCAAATTCGCAGATAAAGCTGCTAAGTACTAGAAATCTTAACTCTAGCTAAAATTTTAAAGCTTGCGGTTAAAATATCTTTATCTGTTCAGAAGTTATGACTAATACAAGATATGAAAACTCCACTAAAAAATCATATTGTTTTGCAAAGCATGCATTTTTTAAACAAAATCTGGGGAAAATACTTATATTTGAAGCTCTATCAAACAAGGTTATTAAGTATTTTGTTTTATGTGGCCCGTTTTTTAAATTTTGTTCCAATGAGTAATAGCACGGCCAGAATTTTTTGAAAATTTAGTTAAAAAAAAATTTTAATATCATAACTCAAGATCATTAAAAACGCTCAAATTTAAAAGTATTTACTATTCGAAAATTAACGTATCGTCGGGAGCAAAATTTACCATAAATGTGGTTATTCTTGAATTATCATTTATGATTCATATTTCGAAACGCTTTCTATTCATAATTGATAGCTTTGTAAAATTGAACTCTAATTGTTTTAGAGTAATACTTTACTACTTTTCACAGTCATTTTCTAATATTATTCGTGAAAATATTTGAATTGTCTTGGTTGAGATTTTTGAACCATTTTTGAACACGATTATCATGCATTTATTCTTCATATGTCATACAAAATAAGATACTACATGATAATCGTATTTCATTACGGGAAGAAAGCATGCGGAAGTGAGCTATTTGAACCAAAGGTAATTCGCAAACAAACTTGACCGATATACAACTGCAACTACAACATCCAACATCAGCTATGATCGCCAACATCTTAAAATATGATACGGTACGTGATGTTGAAGCTGTATTCAGGTATGTCAAGAGAGTTTAACTTACTGGGGTTCAAATATGTAGTTCACAACCTTTGTATTGACCAACCGTATGAATTTTCTGGGAAGCCGAAGGTAGAGAAATGGTTGGGGACATCTTCGGTTACGAGCAGTATTTACATTATTTCTTGTCCTGAGGAATATCTTTTGTATAAACAATACAATTTCAATATATTTTTACTGAACTTCATGATTGAAAAAATGTGTGTGTATGTGAAAAAATAAGATTTTCAATGAAAAATAAAATTTTAAGAAGTATAAAATTCGTTATTCAGTCAACAAAGATAGTCAGAAAAGATTCATAAAGATGAACGAAAAATGATTATAAATGTTTGATCCCCTAAAATCATGGTTGAACTATATGGTTGTTTTATCTCTACAGCAATAACATACCTTTGTTCAGATTGTCAAAACCTGCGTTTAGGCGAATGGAATGGAGAGAAAACATACAACTTTGCAGTTCTTGTGTGTTGTGGGAAAATAATGCGCTAAATTAGATGCATTTGCTAAAAAAAATAACTTAAAGTGATTTTAAGATATTTTTTTTTATAAAAAATTTACCACCACGGCAGTAAATAATTGTCAATGTATTGGTTACATTTGGCGTTTGCCATCTCCTTTTGAAAATCCCCATACCAGTGATGAAAAAATTAAAATCAGCTGTTGAGATGAGCCAACCATATAATTGAGTCATTCCTAGGGTAAACACATTTGATTAAAAAATGTGATTCCAAAATGTGATTGAAAAACTATATTCAGTTTTTGATCATCAAAAGTATTCATATTTGATTATTTCTTTTGTTCAATTGTATGATAACTCATTATTTAGTTAGAAAGAGTAATCAAATTGTATTGATATGTAGGGAAATTAAAAATTTAATCACCTAAATGTATTCTTTCACTTTGCCCATATTTTTAAAATTTGAAGGTATTTTTTACCTAAATATTGATTGAGAAGATCAACCTCATCTGTGTGTAGCAGGTGTGCAATGCTGTCTATCTCTTGCTAGTCGAACCACTAAGACCGGTCCGATTGACTTTTTATCATAGAACGGTCATTTGTATTATAATTTATAACATAAATAACAAATAACTGTGATAAAATCACAAACAATTTTTACAGTACATACTGTTTTCCTATTTTGATTTTGTGACGTCATAAAAAAGGAGTCATATTATTCTTGCATAACTAAGATCTAGTGCTTTTTCTCGAAGTGCACTCATTTTAATTCAACTACTAAAACGACATCTACTTAAAAAAAGTATAGGCCATTAGTGACTTTCGTGAAAGAACATTTATTACAAAAGTAGTGCGTTTCTTTAATATATTAGTTAAAACTGTTGAGCTGTCCAAATTCAGACGTTGTACAAATAAATAATATAAAATGTATTGGAATTTGTAATAATATCATCAGTTTGATATTATTTAGGGATTGCTTAAGAGACTATTTCGAACAACTGGTTACCGCGAATATCGGAATAAGTTCATGTGTTAACTTGCGGTTTTACTTTCAATGAATAACATAGAAGGAAAAGGAAAGAAAAGGAAACTAAGGGGTGGGGGTCAAGGAAAGTAAATGAATAGTTATCGATTTGTTATCGAAAAAATATTGTTTTTTATATCGCTTTACCATCGAAAATTTATCGATTCGAATCGAAGGAATATTGATTTTCATCGAAAAATTATCATTTTGCTATCGAAAAAATATCGATTTACTTAAAAAAATTCCGGTTATTATCTTAAACTTATCGATAGCAAATTTATAACTTTTCGATAGAAAAGGAATATTTGTCGATAACAAATCAATATTTTTCGACAGCAAATCGATATTTTTTATACTTAAGCGATATTTATTGATAATAAACCAATGTTACGTTGATAGGTCACCAATATAATAATAATAACTCTTCTGGTACAGTTATTTTCGATAACAGGCCATGACATGTCGATAACAAAGCACAAAGATGCCGATATCACTCAGATAATAATAACAAACCCATAACTCCTAGTACTCATAAACAATTTCACCGAACCCTGCGAAATGATTCCAAAATAGTCCCAAAACTATTCCGAAATGATCACGAAAATAATCGCGAAATGTAGCCTAATAGCTTCCCAACATTACCTCGAATTGAAACCTAAAACTATCCAAATGATCGCAGCTATCACAAAATTATCGCCGAACAGTTCAGCAATGATTTAAAAATGTTCCTGGAAATAGTCCCTGCGTGACCCCAAAAATATGCAATCGGGACGTGATGTAATGTTTCTGTTCAAAATTTTGAGAAGTAACAAGAAATTGTAACATAATGCTTTGTACAATTGCATTCTGCAAGGTTTGTGGTCGTTGAATATGTGTGTATTTTGTTGTTGCATTTTGGAAATTTGCTATGCAATGATGCAAGACCATTTGTACCTAATCGTGAATTTACCCTATTATGTTAATTCTAACAGAGCGGACGAGCGATTTACCATTCCCGAAAACTATTTCAGTTTTTAAAACCTTAGGCAATAAACCGCACAAAACGATCATAGCGATAATGAGAAAACGTTTGAAAATAAAAATGAACCGATGTGTTCTTGTTTATCGATTGTTACCAGTGATAAACCTAACTAGCTTATCTAAATAAATAAAAGCAAGTCAATCTCGAAATGGCGCAGAGAACTGATCAGGATCTGAAATTAACCTTAAGTTATTCAAAAGAACGCCATGTAGTCTTCAAAACTCGACATTTTATGCAATGATGATAGTGATTTAGGTTCGGCTTTTCCAACTGCATTGAACTTAGTTAAGTCATTTGATATCTCGATTCTTTTGGTCAATCCCTATGAGTTGATTTTAGAACTTTTCAAAGATTAATCAGGATACAGTTTAACAAGATTGGTACTTAAAGCTACATACTTTAGATATTTGTCGTACTTAAGTTATTTCCTTGAAACTCTTTAAATTACAAATCACTAACTCTCTTCGCTTTGCTTATCTAACGCAAAAACTTTAGAAAACATAGAGATACTTAACTAGTACTCACTACACGCCTTGATTTTGTATACTTGCTTCCGTTTTGTATAAAATTTCTATTTCTTAGGGAAAACTACAACATATACAAACGTAATTTAGTACTTTACCGATGCTAATTTTATGAACTCTACTGTACATTTCATTCTACACTGCGATGCGTCATCGGTGGTTTGCTTACATCTGGCTCAATTTCTAGAGCAACATTATTTCCCTTCGCAGCAATAGCAACTGTTTGATCCTCCGACTCTTTCTCTTCCACATCTATGGATGCATTATTTTGAGCACGTTCCGGTATTTCCGTCAATAGCGATGATCTGCTTGTTTTATTTTCATGATTAAGCGCCGCTTCGCTCTCTGTTCTCAGAAGCGTGGTACGTCTTTCATTTATCACTTGAACTGAGTCGTAGAGATCATTACTTTCCGTGCTGGGACGTTTACTTGCGGAGCGTATATAAAATATGCTATCATCCGTTTCTTTGGGCAGTTTCGGTTTAGGTCTATAGTAAGTACGCGAAGAGTTGCTACGACAAAGTGATTGCTTGAGTTCATTCTCTATGGCAGATTTTGTGTTGTTACTGGAAGTAAGTGATAGAGTATCGGGACGTGCTTTCTTTAGTATGCTGTTTAATTTTTTGGGTAGTGGTGGAGGTATATCCTCTAGTTGGTGTACTGATGTTAGAGAGGTGGTTTGTATGGCAACGCTGAGTGATTCCGGCGTTGAAGGTAATCCATTAATGTTCGTTCTTTGTTTTTCATCAGGCATATCGACGCTTTCTTCGGGGAAGCATGGTTCTAAGCTTGATTGACCGGAAAGCTGGTGTAAAGCCGCTGGTGGCTCTGAGCAAACGCTTAATTGACTCCTGAAATGAGTGAAGGCTATTTGTTACTTTCCACTGATATATGGTATTTAAATAATATGAGGGAGTGAGTTTTTAAAATGTTTTTTTGTAGGTCTGGGGCTTTGAAAAATATTTCCGCTGTGCCTAAGAGACGATTTTCATATGTTGAGTGTAAATGTCATAATCTTCCCTCTCCACGTTTTCGAGGTGGGGTTTCGATATGTAAGTTGAGATCACAAGAGAGCTCTTAGATCTCAAAGATATCATACTTAATCCTATTCATCTTTAACCCATTCAACCTCATGCGCTTCTCTCAATTTTTTGACTCTGCTTGGAAGGAATAAAATCATTTCCTGGCTGCTTAGTGTTCCTCATTATGTGACAGACGAAGTCGTTGAGATAAGCTGGTGGGTGTAATCATGCAAGCATCTAAGTAGTGGAGAGGGTCGGAATGACTACAGTTAGTCATCAGAACAGTGGCGATATTAAAGCGTATCGCTACCAACGGGAAGTATCATATTCTGTAACCCTCTGAGTGGTATGAAAAGGGACGGTCAATGGTTCTAACAGCAGCGAGCAGAATCGGAAAGGAAATAGTTGAGTGATCGAAGGACAGCGGGCAGCATGCGCTTAGGAGCGGGTCACTAGTCATTGAGGAGATTGAATTACGAAGCTTAATCTTATCAAAAATATGATTTTATAGAGGTAGTAGACAATAGTTCATCGTTTGAGGTATAGAGAGCGCCGCGAATCCACGACCGCATGACCGCACAACTGCACCCTTTCTCCCCAGCTGGCCACCAGAATTCGCTAAATGTGTGCACGGGAATGCACTTTTACCAGATTACCAAGGGTGCTGGCTGTGGAAGAGGAGGTGGTTGGTCGGGTGAAGCCAGAAGGAGTCATGCGGTAATAGAGGCAGCGGATCCTTTCTTCAATAGCTTTGTGAGAGGGGGATATGTATGCATCCACCGGCTGTTCTAATCTAACCGAATTGTGACTCATAACTTAATACCTATAATGTTGCAAAATCTTAAGAATAAAAAAATAATAATATCGAACCAGCCTTACCTAAACTCTTTTTCCACCGACGGAGTCGCAGATGGTCCGGAGCTATAACGTTTTGGCGAGCGCAATATTGATTTTGGTGTAACTTCAGGACTGTGCAAATCAACTTGTATCCGTCGGGAATCAATGCTTGAGGCGCGACTAGCTATCGAAGCGCAGCGTGCCGTCCAGCGGCCACTGTATGATGCATCCGACATTGTGGAGCTTCTGTTGAATAAAATAATACAGTTTGGAGTTAGTACTATGAACTAACGGTAAATTTAACTGGATTAAAGTTGACAAAAATATGAAACTTTTAGGCTTACTAGCTCTAGGCAAACCTAAATGAAAATCCATCGAAAGTTAAGTTATAAACCTCTATCAGCTCCATAATTCTTCTGGTTGAATATAAAGTCCGACGGGAATTGTGTCGCGTTTTAAAAGAGAGACCTAGTGATTCCCACTACTAGGATGAAAATGTCAACATTTAGGTTATTCTCCTTACAGTCAAGAATTAGGTCTCTCAGATAGTGCAAAATACCTAGAACTGCTTCTGATCCTCTTGCGAAAAATGTTGGACAAATGAAGACTTCGCAGCGAGAATTCGCGGATGTACAACACGGATATTCGACCCATATTTTAAATGCAGTACGTCCTCAATTGATCAAGGCAACGGCGTACCAGTATACCATTATGGGTACTCTGGAGAGAGCACTCGTAGGGCCCGGCGGTGTTTCTTTAGCCGCTACGTAGGGCTCCGTCGCTATCTACCTCGAGGGAGTGACTGTGTTGAATATTGCACAGGGGACAGTTGTCGACACACAATAGTTTGTCTTACTTGGGTTACCTTCAGGTAAGAATGTTAGGGCACGCCAAATCAGAGATCCATAGTCTCGATCAACGACTAGGCCCAGACGCTTTGTTAGCAATATCTACCGGGGGTATGTTCAATATGACTATTTACTCTTGATAATTTGACCATTCTTTCAAATGCAGCATAGACGCATCTAGCGTGAACTTGCAAACAAATCCACAATATGTCTCAAGATGGCCCTCGCGGGGAACGGGTTAAAAATTTTCCCGTAGTAAGGCATGCCTATCGTATGATAGTCCCAGAAGTTGCTACTACCGGTTCGTACCGGACTTATATCTGGCAAAGAGCTGCCCGTATTCATAACTACTCTAAGCGTTAGGGGAGCATATATGCGATTATAATCAATGCCCCAGGATCAAAGTGCCAATATTTTGGTTGAATTCTACATTTTTCCAATTTTCCAATTCGGGAAAGATCATCCTTGACGTCGAAAACGGTAAACTAACAGAAGTGATTCGATATCTGGCCAATTTCAGTCTTTTGAAATACCAAGCCTCTTAACCGTAACAAATGAGGTTATGCCATATTAATTCATGGTATATAAATTGATGGACTAAGGTGCGTCTATCAGATCAAAAACCAACACATGGAGCAGTGGATGTATTAAAATCTAATAAACCTCTCTCATAGCGTTGAAGAACATGGCTGGCTATACCGAAATGATTAGAGGAAAACATAAACTTGAAATACTCACCTGCGATTACCCAACGGGCTACTTCTATCCTCTTCGTGCTCGATCGGCTTCTGTCGTGCCAGCACATGACGTTTAGCCGTATCCGAACGTTTAGCCATATCGGCGATTGTGGCACGCGAAAGTTGTAACTTCTCCGTACGAGCACCATCATCAAACGAGGCAGCATGCCAATAGAGCTTATTTGCTGTTGGCGGAGGCTGAAGCAAAGTACACGGACCACCATTCTCACGCGTATTACGTTGTACTAAACTATTACTGATGCGTGCGCCACGCGGTTTTACTTGGCGTCCACTACTGTTGGTAGTGGTGATGTTCCCGTGACGATGATGGTGGTGGTGATGATGCCGATGATGGTGTCGGTGGTGGTGACGTTTTTGTTCCAATAACAAAAATGGTTTGTGATTCGGCGAAAGCAAATGTGATAGGTTAGTGGAGTAAACGATGGGATGGGGGGCATGTGTGGAGAGATTTGGTACAGAACCAGTGTGGGTAAGGCGTCGTAGTTGTGGAGAAAAGCGAGCGGATGCGCTAATGAAAATGGAAGCGAAAACGATTTTTTTGTTGGTTATGTATTTAAGCTGAGCTGAACTGATAATTTGGGAGTTTACGATTTTTTTGGGTCTATGTACATAAAGTGTTTGTAGGGTGGGACAAAATTAAACACACTATCAGAAAACGCTTTAATTTTTGAAATGGCGTCAAGAAGAAATTATTCATCGGTTGTGTTGGTGCAGAAATCCAAGTCGTCCACCACAAATTGAATAAACACTGCGAAGTTTGGCGACTTGCCTTAAAGAGACTCAGATAAAACGAGATACTCCCAGGGCTGGCTGTTGCCCAGGATGCCGAAACATAGATCAGACGACGGGTCACGCAATTGTGCATCAGCCAGCGGTCCCTAGGCAGAGAGGGCTGCTAGCTGCGTTCCTACGCTTAAGCCATCATAAATTTCGGCTGAATCAAAGTATAATTTTTTGGTATCACCCACGATAAGCCATTTAATCCGCACTGCATATTGTACTGATGGAGTAGTAGTCTGGTCTTTTTTCTGGGAGAACATCGCTAACTGATGAATGTTCAAAATCACCGTTGAGAATCCCGTTCCACCATATCCATACTGTTGAGAAGCACGCGGGCACCAAACATCCTCGAGTTTTGGGAGGCTTTCGAAAAATGGAATTCCGAAAAATGTGAACCCTGCTTCGACAGTGTGCTGGATAGCCGAACACTAGGCGCTCCACTGTCTCCTTCGTCCCTCGGAGTTTGCAGCTAGGATATGAGGTACTGCGTACCATTCTAGTCCCTGGCCCATGAGCACAAATTGTTTAGTGCCCTTCGAGTACTGCAACTCAATTGGAAATATATCATCATATTTCAAAAGGGCTCGCCGAGTCATTGCTGTGAGATGCAGCCCTTGACTAGTCCCTAACTCATTCACCTTTTCGTTGTCCTGCTTTTCACGAAAATCGGACAAATCAAGAGCCGCTATGTCGATTTGTCAGCTTCAGCCGATATAAGTGTCATTGACCCTAGTGCTCGAACAGCCGTCTGGGTATCTGAGAAGATAGCTACCCCGTTAACGGCAAGATTTGCATCCAGTAATACTTTATATGCCTCCTGGTTAAATAAAGTCACCGATTGAGTAGCCGGAAATGTTGCGAAGCCCTCACTCGGCAGGCCATTTTTGAACCGTTCGTAAAAACTGAACATCTGAGAGGATACCCCACCTATTCAATCCTCCCTTGTACCAAAAAGTATGGTAAAGTTTGTATCATAGGACACATTTAAGCGATTTTTTTTTTGTTATATAGGAGTCAGTTATATAGAGCAGAATACGGCTCTGCCCAAATTAACCCATTTTCAGAGGCCCAGGTTCCGAAACTGAATGCAACTTGAGATGTCGTTTCCTTGATAAAGTGATCGATCGGTGAAACAATGCATATTACATTTAGGGCCTCTGAAGGACATGACCTAATCGCCCCTGTGATTGTCCCACAGATCTGTCGGCTGAACTTTCCCTAGTCCACCTATGCTAGGATCGATGGAATAACCGCTTTGTTCATTCACGCCATCAGCTCTGGCATCAACCCACATCTTGGGACCAGTTCTGTAAAGTTTTACTGACCTTGCGCTCGCGTTAAGCCTTGACTTCCGAGTTTCTCCTTCCTTCGTTGGATGAAATGGGACTGGGATTCGCTTAATTTGCTGATTTGGTGATTGCACTTGTCGGCCAGATCACTCGATTTAACCTTTCCAGATCTCTTTTTGTCAACAAAACCCAAAGTCCTGTCGCCTTTAAGTTGAATATTCGACACAAATCCGACAATCTATCTCTCTAAGATGTACAATAAGTCCTTATGGCGTTTGCCACAAGATTTTCATAAAAAAATTTTAACGTTACTTTTGCCCCACCCTGTACATAAAAAAAATGTAAATATGTTTGCTTGCAAGTGTAAATACCAATAGGTGTTCGATATATTTACAAAGCCAATGCATGATGAAAATTGCAGTAACTTACAAAAAGGATGAGCAAAGCGCTAAAAGCCCATTTACCTGAGTGATTTAGAAAATTTGATAAGCTCGGCTGTAAGCGCTTCACGATCGAAGGGTTGAGGTGTGGTTTGCGGTGGCGGCTTAGCGGGTGATGTGCGAAATACGCCAAATTGTTGATCCCAGCGTGTCGTCTGCAGTTGTATGCCTGGGAATAAAAAAAAATTAAAAGCTTAGTAAACAATATTCTCAGAAAACCTAACCCAACTCACCTATGGCACGCCTCTGTGATGTAGCGCTACTCTGATTACTACGCATCGTTGTCTTACTGCCGGTCGTGCCTGCACGAAATCTTGCCGGTACAACTTTAGCTGCCGAGTCGCGCGCTTCGAAGGTCATGACACATGAAGCCACTACTATAAAACCACCAAAACCCATCACTATGGGACCGACATAGGAAAGATTATTAAGATGCAGACCCTTCAGATCATTTTTGACTCTCACTGTCGCATTACCACGCAGCTCAGAGCCTGTGGAAAGATAGTCGGCGTAGTAACCTTGCAATTGGAATAAGAAAAATTGAAAGTTCGAGTTTAATTGTAATATTTCATTCGTGTGTGCCCATCAAACTAACCTATCGTAGCCATACCGGCTCCAAGCAGCATTAGCGTCAAACCAAGCACCAGTGCGCGACATGCATGCCAGAGGCATTTTGATGACATTTTGCCACGCACCACCTGCACGTTCCATGTTGCGCCCGAGGCTGGATGAGCACGACGTAAATTACCGATTGAGTGCTTACGACGCACTGCCCCAGCACCCGCTCGACGTGATGGCATCACATCGACTACACTACGCTTTTTTTAATATAGATTGTTGTTGTTTTGTGTACCTTCCGCCATTTACAGCCTGCTAATGTGATTAATTAGATGTACTCAGTGAAATTGTCCTTGTTAAAATATTTATCTGTAAATACGAGAAAATTTTATAAAATGAAAGCAGCAGAGGGAATAGCGTACTGACATCTAGTAAACACATATTAATTTGTGTGTGTACATGTTTAAAAGGCGCCAAAAGAGAGAGTGAGTATGGGAGCAGAAATAGGAGTTGGAGTAGAAATAAGAGTTGCAGTAGGAGCAGGAGTATGAGTTGAAAGGAGGAGTAGGAGAAGAAGTAGGAGTAGGAATAAAAGTGGGAGTAGGGGCAGGAGTAGGAGTATGTGTAGGAGTAGGAGTAGAAGTAGGAGCAGAAGTAGGAGTAGAAATGGGAGTAAAACTGGCAGTGGAAGTCAGGGGGCATGTGAGAAGGACAGGAATAGGAATGAAAAATGGAAGATAGGAGTGGAAGTTAACAGTAGTGCTTCACGATCTAGTCATTTCAACCACTCTGCTTGAGCTTGAACCAAAACTTCATGGGTGGCTTCGTTGCGTGTTCACTTAAATAAATAGGGTAGCGAAAGTCGCCGATTTAGGGAGTAGTTCCAATTAACTGAATGTCAGGTATAAGGATATACCTTTAAGAACTCATTTGACTTGAAGATTTCAAGGTTTATTAAGGTAATAAAAGTGGGAGGGCACGGGCTGCTGCTCTGACTCTTTTATTTAATTTTGCTGTATATGAGGGGTCGTGATTCTTGCTGCAGCGGTAGGAGAATATTATTTCGTCCTCACTTGGTTAGTAAGCAAGTAGTTGAGATATCGGTTTGGATGCATCTTAACTAGCAGATGTATACTAAGTTCTCTGTGAATAAGGTCCTTTCTGGTGAAATATTTTTATGTGATCCTAAAATAACTAACCGGGAACTTTTGAGTCTAACAGCACCTGATGGAGAACTTCAAATCGACGGGAAAAAGCGTCGTCCAACTTTTCTGCCTGTGAGTACTTTTAGAGCGAGGGACTAATCTGCATAGTAGGAATCTCTTAACAGATTCAGAGCTCCCTGCAGTCGGTTTTCCAATATAGGAAGGAGCAGCAAGCTACCTCGGACTAGTATCTCTTGACTATCTTATATCTTTTAGTAGTCGGCTCTGGAATATGCTGGCCTCGTACCCTCTATGTAGATACTTGAGCGATGTTAATGTTTGCTGGGTGATGAGTGGCGAGGAATAATTGAACCCTTCTCATAAATTCATTTTCCTAATATCACAGAAACCTCAACCTGCACTTCCCACCATTATTGTCTGTGCTGGTATGCTTGTCATTTTCCGACTTGTGTGGGCTACTAATTGTTTTAATTAGAACAAGCTTTCGATGTTGAATGTTTCTAGGCACTTTCTGCTGCTAGTTGCCATCATTTACCCGAATCACCTTGAAATGGGCTACGTAGCTAATTGGAGTGTTTGTTTTATTTATAAAGCAAATATAGGGGTCCCTTTCTTAACAAAAGGGCTTTTAAAAAAGTCTAGGGGGCTTTGGAAACCGAACTGAGGTGCTGTGCAACTACATAAAATAAACATTAATTTACACTTTTTCGGTCTCCAAAAAACCTAACTTTGATGCCCGTAAGCAATTTATAAGTGATATTTTTGACAATCGTGTTACCGTTTGAAGGGATAGTATTGGAAATAAAGTACGTTTGATTTATAAGGACCACCCGATAAAAAATTGGTAACGCTGCTATAAAAGGTTGACAACTTATTGATATAAAACCGATAAGATTTCAATAATAAATCGATCATTTTTTGATAGTAAATTGATAATTTTTCAATATCTATGCGATAAAAAATTGATAAATTTTTGATAACAAATCGACAACACGCCCACAACAAATTGGTAACACTACGATAACTAATCGACTACTTTTCGATGGCAAATCGATACATTTTTGACAACATATGGAAAACTTTTCGATAAATCTTCCTTATTTTTTTGTTGAAAATCGATTACAATTGATAAAAATCGATACATTTTTGAACATATCGATAAATAATCGACCACTTATCGATAACGAGTTAATACTTTTTTGATAACACATCGATATTTATTCGATTAGAAATCGATAAATTTAGGTTTTTAAATCGATAACTTTTAGACAAAAACTTTATCAATAACTAGTCGAGAAAAAGTCGTTAGCTCATCGATAGCATGTTTATAACACTTATGGTGTTCGCTCTTCTAGAAAAAATGCTATCCTCATGTTGCACTCCAAAATTCTAACTCGAACTAGTTCAGCGCTATGCAAAATGACTCTACTTGCAGGTAATAGGACTTTTTTTCTTTTCAGTGAAAAATTCTAACTCGAACTAGTTCAGCGCTATGCAAAATTACTCTACTTGCAGGTAATAGGACTTTTTTCTTTTCAGTGAAAAATATTTTATGCGAGGAACAAACAAAATCACAAAAGCGAGGAGAAGAATGAACAGGGTGGCATTATTTTCCGAAAATAAAATGCCATTAGATTAAAAATCGATATCTATACTTCGTCAATAACACATTGATAACCAACCTATAACACGTCGATAACAAATTTCCATGAGAAACTATCAATACACTGTCTGGGTTCGGTCCGGGCTATGGTTTTGACTAATAATCTTTCCTTTTCCTTCTGTTCCTCTCTTTGCTGTGCCTTTCTTTTCGTTTAGTTTTGTTTCGTTTCGTTTCATTTAATTTCCATTCCTTTTCTTTTCTTTTCTTTCCTTTCCTTTTCTTTCCTTTCCTTTCCTTTCCTTTCTTTTCCTTTCCTTTCTTTTCTTTTCCTTTCCTTTCCTTTCCTTTCCTTTCCTTTCCTTTCCTTTCCCTTCTTTTCCTTTCCTTTCCTTTCCTTTCCGCTTTTATTCCCCCTTACAGCATACCAATTCCACTTACTTCGCCCACATCTACATTCTATATTCCCCCATACCGTTAGCAAGGATATTTACACATCAAAAACATATACCACTTCATTTTTTGCTAAACTTTTTACGTATATATGTAGATTTACTAATCCTAACAGCGAAACATAATTCCGTATAATATCCTTCAAAGTTTTTCTATTTATAAAAATTCTATTAACAAGTTGCTCTCCCTCTCTGTTTATTTTTAAAATCGCCTTACACAAAGAAAAAAAAGTGGAGGTGAAAAATCAACATAAAACCTGCCTATTTAGGAGTGGGAATCAGCAAACAGCAAGTTCGTCGTTGTTCCTTCACACTTGAAATGTGATTGACATTTAAGTTACGCACTGAGCGTGTAGTGCGTGTCAACATCAGCGTAACAGTTACTGGACATTTACTCTGTCCTCGTGTAACAGCTCTTGAAATAATTGCGTTGTGAATATTTTGCTCTAAAATTATGCAAATACAGTTAGCTACTAAAGTATTGCATTGAACATTTGCTTCACTCTTTTTGGATCACATTCCCACTAAAATGAGCTCAAACTTTTGGAAAAGGTTTTGCGCAAATGACATTTTGGTGTTAAATGTGTTTTGGGTAGCGCGTAGGTGTGTCATTGGCACGTGCACTTAAGCTGGAGATAAAAGTTAATTAATGCTTAGTTCGGATTGATTTGTTCACCTTCATCTCGAATGGCACACGGCAGCTGCCTAAACTTGGACAAGTTATGACCGAGGGTATTTGGGATACAAATAGTAGTTAGTATACTTTTGCTTAAAAGTCTATTCAACTGAGTAGTTTTAAGCTTAGTGTAGGCTTAACTTGCTCACTGCTTTCTAGGCTAACGATTTTCTTCAGTGCATGCTCCGGTCGCTTTTTTGCCTCAAAGTAGGCAATTGAATTGTGAAGTCCTCTCTCGGTAAACGAAAATCATGCTATACACATTTCTTATCTTACTCATCCTGATATATGGAGCAGAGGCATGGATGTTGTCACATCAGATGAGGTGGCTTTGAAGGTGTTCGAACAAAAGTTATCTTGAGCTAAACTCAGAGCTGCTGTTGGCTAGCCGGAAGGTAGAAGATTACAATAATCCTTGATCTTAAAAGCATTTACCGCCAAATAGTCGGCTACCTTCTTTGAGTTTATATTTCCAGAGGAGTGTATGATTTTTGCTTAGGAATATTAAGTTCTCCTGTAAGTCATGGTTTGTTGAGCGCGTTTGCTTTGTGTATCGGCTGAAATTACTGCGGCCATGTCATCTGCGAATAAAAATTATCCATTTTTGGGCTGCGAGCCCTCTGATCTTAAAGGCAGCTTATGATGACTTGGCGTAGTAGAATGCAGTTTGGAATCTTTGCTGTAATACCCATCTGGAGATGCTGAAAGTCTTTTTACGTCTAAGGTTTCAGACAGAACAACTAGCTAGGATTTGGTGTTACCTTATTGTGCTAATTCTACTAGTGAGAATATTTTTTAATGCGCCCATAGGGTATTTTCATTAAAGGGTCGCCATTACACATATCCAATAAATGTGAGTAAGAAAGAAGAAGAAAGATACAAAGCAGGAAGAGGGAGTAAGATAATAAGGCAAAGAAAGATAGAGAAGAAAAGGAACAAAACCATGCGGGGAAAGGGACAGGGTGAGATAGATATTATGCTTCTAGGCGAAGTATAAAAATAAAGGTAAAGGCGGCGGCCATGGTGTGATGGTAGCGTGCTTCGCTTACTGGTTTCAATACACGAGAAAACAAGCATCACACATTTCAAAAAAAGTTTTGTATTGAAAAAAGAGTTGTTCTAACCGGGTCATGATTTGGCAAACACTCCGAATGTATTTCTGCTATGAAAAGTTTCTACGTGAAAACCCATCTTTCTGCCTGTAGGTCCCGTCACGCCAATTTGTGGGGAAAATTTAAAGGGACATGACGCAAGTTGGAAAAGAAGCTGGGCCTAAAATCTCTCTCTCTCATGCTTTTCATGGCAGAAATACACTCGGAGTGCTTGCCAAACACTGCCGAGGGGCGACACCGCTTAGACAAATTTTCTTCTAATTGAAAAACTTGTTTCTAAACTTTTGATGTTACTTTGCCCGGGGCGTGAACCCAGGATTTTCGATGTGGTAGGCGGAGCACGCTACCATCACACCACGGCAGCCACCCATGCATTTACTTAGTTTTGAGGCAAGGCTACAGGGAAATGTAAAGGTAAAGGTAATGGTAAAATTAAAAGGAAGGAAACTGTGAAGAAAAAGGATGTTTAAGCGAGAGATAGTGAGAGAAATTAAGGAAAAAGATACGGACTCTGGAAAGGGGAAAATGAAGCGAACAGGGAGAAGAAGTGGACCAGTAAGAGTAAGCTTGGCTTGGCTTGGGTAAATCCTCCACATCGAAGTCATTGTTTTTTTGATTACTATAGCGTTAAGAGATTTCTCAATGTTTACTTAGAGTATGTCGTACTCGCTTGGATGTGATTCGTTGTCTTTTCGGTGTCATGCAATCGCCTACTTTGGAATTGAAATGTTTGCTGATGTTATCAGAAAAGCAATTACTTTTAGGCATTTAACTACAGTGAAGGGCTAAACTCTACCCTTCATGTAAGGAATACTCAAGTGTTCTATTTTCATCAGCCTGGTGGCTTTGCAAAGTGGCTTTGTCAGCACAATTGCTTTGACAGCTTTGCGGAACCTTCCGGCTTTCGTTATTGGTAGGGTAGAAGGACTCCCCAACAGAATAAACTTTTCTTAAGTCATTCTTTGGAGGTAATAGAAATAGAAATTTAATTTTTTGGTGCACTGATGGAAAAGTTTTCGGTAGAACCAAAGGGGTGACTCTCGTCTTGTTGTTGTTTTTGACTTATATTTTTAAATTATGGTGAATTTTTTTTAATAGCCTATTTACTGTGAGATCAAAAACAACAACATGCATTCTCTAAATATTCTTAAACTGTACAGTTGCAACTAAAATCGTATTTTTCATTCATCTGTTGACAGGCACTTGAATGAGTCCTTGTAAGCTCAAATTTCCCCACGCAGAAATGATTTGACAGCTTTGTGCTGACACTACGGTAAGGATCCTTGTGACTGCAGCAGCTTGAATGAGCCGACTACAAATACTCGAAAATCTAAAAATAAATATCTACGCAAATAAATTTTAGTTAGTATTTTTTCCAAGCGATTTCACCAAAAGCAAAAGTGAAAACTCGTTTCTCCGCCCCTTTCAACATAAACATTGCTTGAATTCAGCCTTCCAAAAATTGGCTGCTAAGTCACCAAGTCAGCGACTTTTAGGCGTTTCAAAATGACATTGCACTCATTCGCTCTTGTCAGCAGTCAACTGAACTGAGATGGCGCTTAACTTAATCCTTGTCAAGTGTCGCGAGATTATTTTTAAAAAATATTTGCGGCTAACGGCTTGTAGCTCGAAACATTTGTAATGGTGATGGTATGTATGTATGTATGTATGTGTGTATGTAGACGTGCGTGTATACTATTTTTTATAAGCCTATGCAAAAACTTATGTTTTGAATTATAGCGAAAAGTAGTAGTGAGAATAACAACAAGAAAAACAGCTCTCGGCTACGTGTTTGGCTAAATTTAAAATTTTTGATGGCCCCAAAACAAAAAAATTCCCTTAAAGTGCAAGCAAAGAGCACTAAGCTAAGTAAGCACGAACTATGAAGTGGTGATATTATCATTAAAGGCTCATCTGAACAATTAAGATAAACTTTAGGAAAAGTTGATACAAACGCAATGGACAGTAATTTAGAGTGGCGGTAATTTTTCTTAATATATAAACATATTTTTATTATTGACTCAACAATTTTAAAACCGGAGAGGTGACATAAGGTGAATGGCTATAATGTCTATTGACCTTATTACCAATTCAAATAGCCACAAGGTCAACTGAAGCGATGTCCATATGTCATTCCATTTAACATTTTTACAATGTCAGCGATATTGACATTATGAATTTTTTGTAATGGTCATAAAATCAACTCATATCTTCTCAAGTGGATATAAGGTCAATTACTTTGTTTCATTTAAACATCTACTTCCTCCTGCGGAACAATTTTTTGTGTGCTAGATTCTAGACAGTGAAAATATGCTTAAGGCCTTTATCCCGAAGTGATCCTAGGATGGGTTAGGTAAAACTGGCCGGTCAATAAAGACCCCCCATTGAATGTGTCCATAGTATTACCAGACTTTGTTTGACGATCAAACGGAGGAACCCCAATCAGGTATTGAGACTTATTTTGTAGAATACGGCAAGTCTGTCGCCCTTATAGATGGGGCCTCCTCGACCTGGCAAGTGCATAACATGAGCACAGAACGTTTTTTCTTGCAGCTTGCACTTCTTACACCTGTTGTTACTGACGATGCCTAACTAGTAAGTATGTGGCGCGATTAGTATGCCCATCGTGAGCTTCTAATCCTCTTTCTACAGAGTTATGAGCCACTTTGTGAGTCTAATACCGTAGGTTATCCACATGATCTTAGGAATTTTGCAACCCCGCGATTTTGTACATGCCTGTCCTGCTTGATAGATCATAAGCAAATCCTGTCTCCTTTTGGTTACACTTAAGCGGATTGGGACGTCAACCGTCGATTCAGCGAGTGTTGCACTCTTCTTTGCCAACTGATTGGCCTTTTCGTTACCGCCCATCCCTTTATGACCGTTATCCCAGTAAAGTTGAATGGTCCGGCTTGAGCAAAGTTTTTTCAAAGCTTCTTTGCATTGCCGAACATTTCTTAATAAAGGACTGTGTGAGATTATTGTTTTAATCGCCGCCTGACTATCAAAATATATATTGACGCGACTTCAACTTAGGCACACTTCCTCCAGAATTTCCGCTGCTTTCCTCACAGCTATATTTTCCGCCTGAAAGATGCTGCAGTAATCTGGGAGCGTTTAGTATATACCAATTCCTGGATCCTTACAATAAACAGTACACCGGACCCCTTCCATTAATTTGGAACCATAGGTATAAACGTGTATAGTATGCTCTGCTATTTCTGCGCCCTGGCACCAACTCTCCGGTTCATTGTGGTTTCAAGATTTCTTTCGAAACTCCGGCACGGGACCATATATTCCGTTTGCCCGATAATAGATGGCATTATACTGATTTGGCGGCCACCGTGGTGTGATGATAGCGTGCTCCGCCTACCACACCCGTATGCCCTGGGTTCACATCCCGGGCAAAGCAACATCAAAATTTTAGAAATAAGGTTTTTCAATTAGAAGAAAATTTTTCTAAGCGGGGTCGCCCCTCGGCAGTGTTTGGCAAGCACTCCGGGTGTATTTCTGCCATGAAAAACTCTCAGGGAAAACTCATCTGCCTTGCAGATGCCGTTCGGAGTCGGCATAAAACATGTAGGTCCCGTCCGTCCAATATGTAGGGAAAATCAAGAGAGCACGACGCAAATTGGTGAGAAATTCGACCTTAACTCTCTTCGGAGGTTATCGCGCCTTACATTTATTTATTTATTTTATACTGATTTGGCCATAAAGCCTGTACTCGATCTGCCCCGAGGCCTTAAGCCTTGTTAACTTGCTAATGCGATGTGTTTGGCAATTAGGCGGGATGTTTAGAATGGCATGCAATTCTGCTTTTGGGGTAGTTTTTAGGATTCCCGTTATGTCAATCATCGAAAATCTGCATACCCCCTCAAGTCTTTTGGTTTGTACTTTTTTGTGTAGCTGCGCATCAAACATGGATCCCTTAGTAAAGTATGGGTTTGACAATTGCCATAAGTACTCAATGAGAGAGTTTGGGTGATAAGCCTAACTTGCATCCTATCATCCTCTTGCATGCATACAGTTCCGCAGCGGATTTCTTCGCTCTCTCTTAGGTTAGGTTGAACTGGCCGGGCCATGAGGACCTCACATAGACTGAATAAGTCCGTAGTGTTACCAGAAGTTTGTTTTAACGACCAAATTGAAAAAGCCTATCAAAAACCAGGACCTATGTTATGAAATAACTTCGTCCTCTTGCAAATACTAGAAGCTTCCTAGGATTTAAGCCACTTGCTACTTCTAGATCTGACAGCTATGTCACTCCTAATAGCTGGAGTTTTAGCCTGGAAAGCGCAGGGCATGAGCACAGAACGTGCTCGATCGCTTCCTCCTCCAGCCCGCACTTCCTACATCTGCTATCACTGACCAAGCCTAATTTAAAGGCTTGTGACGCCAGAAGGCAGTGTCCAGTCAGAATACCCGTCATAAGTCTACAGTCCTCTCTTTTTAATGATAGAAGCAACTTTGTTAGTCTAAGGTTGTAAGACCTGCCCATAATTTCGCCCAGTCTAATTGTGACGTCTACGGAGCAAGCTTTAAGCGATGCGCCCTTTTTAGCTAGGTCATCCGCTTTTTCATTCCCATCTATTCCCATATGCCCTGGGACCCGATATAGATGTATGCTTCTCCCTGCCCCGATTCTCTCCAGGGACTGCTTACACTCTAACACGCATTTAGATGCTGTGCTATGCGAGATTATTACCTTAATTGCTGCTTGACTGTCAATATAAAAGTTAACACGATTGCAGCTTGGGCTATTTTCTTCCAGAGTTTCTACTGCTTTGGTTACGGCTACTATTTCCGCTTTGAAACGCGATAGTAATTCGGCAGCCTGTAGGATCTGTTTATTTCTGGATCAGCCGAGTATACCGCAGACCCTACTCCTTCCACTAATATGGAACCATCTGCGTACACATGTATCGCCTCGTCCGCCATTTGAGGACCCTTGCGCCAACCGTCCACCTCTATTGTGGCCTTAAGAGCACCCTCGAAGCGCAGATAGGGAATGAGATAGTATGTTCGTCTTGTGATTGATGACGCTATACTACTATGGCCGCATGGTCGGCGCTCAAGCTGCCCCGAGGCACGGAGCCTAGTTGCAGTTGTTAACGCTATGTTCTTTGCTACCAGGTCTACAGGTGGGATGGGCAGAATGGAATACAATGCAGCTGTCGGGGTTCTTTTCAGGGCTCCCGTAATTCTGAGCATTGATAGTCTGCATACCCTCTCTAATTTTTTGAGGTATGTTGCTCTTTGTGTGGCTTTCCACCAAACAAGAACTCCATAGTATAGGATAGGGCTTACAATCGCTGTAAAAGCCCAATGAAAAAGAGAGGGCGATAAGCCCCAAGTACACCCCAGCATTCTTTTACCTGCATAAAGTGCCGTTGAAGCCTTCTTCACCCTCTCCTCCACGTTGAGCTTCCATGACAGCTTACTGTCTAGGATGATTCCTAGCTGGCATGCTTAACCAACGAACCGATATCATTTCGTTACGATAATTAACGTTAATAAACGAAACAAGTTATTTTGTTTCGTTTATTAACATTAAGAACGTCAAATTAACGAAATTATTTTGTTTCGTTTTCTGCCATATCAAAACGAAATCAAATCGTTTATGTTGATTATTAAGTTCAAACTATGCTGGCAAAGTTTTTTGATGGCGGAGCCATTAAAGGTGAAAGCATTAGCCAAGCTGATTGCAACTTTTCTCATGAGTTTTGACAGTACGAACATTTCTCAGAGTATTTTTGATATTGCAACCAACGAATTACACAAACAAATTACATGGAGTTAGTGTGTATGTCCGCTCGCTGTTACCACCTTACGGCTTCACCATGGCTATAGCATTGCCAGCACAATTCAAACATAAAGTATCACGTTTTTGTTAACATTTTTAACGTTAACGAAAGCTTTTCGTTTCGGTTAAAAATGAAATACAATTTATCTTGATAATTTCTTAATCGATAATATTTCGAAGAGTTTCAATGGAAACGGTGAACATTTTTTGATAAACGATTAGCTTAACGTTAAGGTGCATCCCTGATTCCTAGATACATAGACACATGGAAGTTCCACAACAATTTACTATCTAGGAAGTGGTTCTAAGATTAAACGAAAATTTTCCACATGGCCCTTTAGTCAAATTCGGTAAGGTCAAAAAGTAAATTGACCTTATGGTCGATTGACCTTAGTCGTGAAGTTCGATGTGTAAACATACAGGTATACGTTTGGAAAACTAATGTTTTTAGTTTAGCTCGCCCAGGGGTTGAGTTTATGCCACAACCGAAGTAAATTTCCCAGAAAAAATTATTTCGGGTTTTTGACCAGAGCTTCGTCTGATTCTTGTCGGTAACAGCCGATACCGACGAGTTAATGTTTTATTATCAATATCGAAATATTATCGTCGAGGTATCAGTTATCAAAAGTCATTGACTCCTTTTTAATTTCTTATCGGCTTATAATTGTAGGGTTACAGATGTGCAATCGCTATCTGTTTTATAACAAACCGGTCAATAATACGTCAATAAGTTTTTGATAACATATCAGTAATTTTTCGATATCATATCGACAAAAATTTTACAACAAATCGATAACGAATTGTGAAGAAATTTTAGATAACTTTTTGATAACATATCGCTAAGTCTTCGAAAATAAGTCGATTAAATACCCATAACTAAACGATAACTCGTCGATAAAACATCGGTCACTTATTAGTTACCTTTGTTATCAAGAGCCAATTTATAAAAGAAATGAAGGTGCAACCTCTTAAATTTTCATATAACATACCTTCGAGGCTGCATAATAGGGGAAGGTTTTAGAGTTTTTCCTTCATTCAGTACACTGTACAATATGAAAGAATGTATGTAAATATATATGTATAATGAGCCCTAAGTTGTGCGCTATTAACAAAAATATCTGGGTATGCTCATAGGGTGGTTATATAATCACAGCTAAGGGTGTAATTAGAGTGCGCCCTTAAAAGAGCAAAACAATGTACACCTGTTGTCGCTGATGGTTTTGTTTTGTTCAGTGAAAGACAAGAAATTATTATCTTTTTGACATTTAACCTAGAAGCAACATGTGGATTTGAATGTATGTATACGTCTACAATGACAATCAAGTAATACAAACCCACATAAATACATTTTTATACAAATATTGATGTATGTACGTTATAAAGCAAAGCTGAGTCTGTATGCGACCCCCGTGGTGTGATGGTAGTGTGCTCCGCCTACCACACCGTATGCCCTGGGTTCAAACCCCGGGCAAAGCAACATCACAATTTTAGAAATAAGATTTTTCAATTAGAAAAAAATTTTTCTAAGCGGAGTCGCCCCTCGGCAGTGTTTGGCAAGCGCTCCGGGTGTATTTCTGCCATGAAAAGCTCTCAGTGAAAACTCATCTGCCTTGCAGATGCCGTCCAGCCAATTTGTAGGGAAAATCAAGAGGAGCACGACGCAAATTGGAAGAGAAGCTCGGCCTTAGATCTCTTCGGAGGTTATCGCGCCTTACATTTATTTATTTTTTTTTAAGTCTGTATGTAATCAATGGATGGCAAGGAAGTTTATGTGCACCTGTAGAGGTATAAACTGCTGCTGTGCGTACACTAAAAGGACTTCAGCGCGTTGTTATTATGTACAAGTGACAGATATACAGGTTGTAAGTATATATATTGTACAAAAGTATTTATGTAAGAACATGTGTAAGTAGAACAAAAATAATATCAGAGCAAGAGGAAACAAAGGATACAAATAATAAAATGGTAATGGATATCAAAAACAAAAGCTCTGTTAGACTGAAATTCCCAGCGAATCAAAAGGAATACAAACATAAAACTTTACAATGTGGGTAAATGTGTACTTTAGAGAAAACAAATTTAGGGGGAAATGCATATTACTTCTTGTGCAATGGTTACTGTGGTTGTAATAAATTTATGTAAGGTCTGACAAAACTGAAGCTCTTGTGTTTGACTTAACTCAACATCTAATAAGGTGACGTGTAATAGCGCGTCAATGGAACTAACGTCAATTGACATTAATACGCTTTCGAAGGAGTATAAATGTCAATGACACTAATTCCAAATCCAAAAGAGAACAATTGACTTAAGTACGCTTTGGGACTATTTAACGATATCCCAACTTTTAATTCCGAATTCCGATACGATATTAATATGAGAGAAATATCAATACCAAAAACAATTTTATAAAGTAATATGAGCATTTCGGGCTAACTAATTACGGAAAATATTTATATTAAAATATTTTTCGACTAAATTTCAAAAATTAAAAAAAAAAAAACTTGCCGTTGGCGGAAATATGAAAAATATGATTAGAGAATTTGGAATTAAAACTCGCGCGATTTTTTATTCCAAATTTTCGTCTGGGTCGCTTTATTTTTAATTTTTGGAATTTATTTGATTAACAAATATTTTGAATTAAAATTTGTATGACTTGTATTCCAAAGATCGGTGGTGGTGTCCATAAGAAGTTTTGACATTAATTCGCGTTTGCAAAGAGAATTAATATCAATGACGTTGATATCAGCATGCTTCTGTTGTTAATTCTCTTTTGGATTTGGAACTAATGTAGTTGACAGTAATTCTCTTTCAAAAGCGTATTAATGTCAATTGATGTTAGTTCCATTGACACTATTGAACCTTAATAATGATGAAATGACTGAGTAACAAGCCGTCCAGGAAATAACGTGGGAAAATCTACACATAAACTGCACTCTGTTTAGATAAATCTTATGATAGATAAACTCTGTTTGTAACCTAGACAGAGTATATAGTATGTAGAACGTATACCTGCCTGTTTAATGACAATGTTCCATCTCTAAGTGTTGCCCGGGGATCTGATTAGTTTGTGGCTCATGGTGAGTAGCGCTCTCGGTGTATTAAAGTATTTTTATTTTGGCAAGCCTCAACATGACATCATTGCGGCTGTGAATGGTCAGAATGCATAGAGCAAAATGTCATTTACAATGTCTTCTGTCAAAATTTCAAAACCAAACATTACTCAGATAGACAATACCAGCTGGGACCAAAGGTAAACATCATAAATAAACTGTCAATGACTTTGATATGCATTCCTTGGAAGGCCTATCATATTAAGAGGGAAAATCTAGTCACACTCTCGAACAGATTTTGTGGCCGGCAAGCGAAATTTACCGTGCCTTAGCAAACTTACAAAAAATCCCTAAAAGTGTTCAAGATGACAGTAAAGAAGGCCCAGAGAACCTCTTGAAAAAAACCATGCCGATAGTTAGAGGGAATACCGGAGGCCAACGGATTATGCAAGGTCGTTTCACAAAGCACAACTCCACTGAGTGTCATAGGGACGCCCATTGGCGAGTGGACGTGATCCAGTGGCAAAATATTGGCCACCAACAGCCGACAACCCTCTGGTCAACAACGTTTAGTTAACCCTCAGAAGGACGAATGGGCCAATAAGTCATCCGACCGCTGGATCGAATAGTATATTTACCGCGAATTTACAAGCGGAAAATGGAATTGTGTGTACCATGGTCTAAGAAATCCGTAATAACTGTGTAAGACTCTGCCGTATTCCAAGAAAATGAAGTGAGGGATTCAAGGGGTTGATAAGCACAATATAGAGCTTTATAGCTTCAAAGCTTCCACAACCCAATTTCCAACCTCACCTACGCTAGGGGAATCCTGTTGAAAACAATTAGCAGGCGAGGCTCTGGCGACCCCAACTTCCTCATGGAACTAGTAGGTGGGGGCGTTATAGCCTAGAAGGTTGAATTTGGTCATTAAATCCCGAGATGGGTGGGTCTTGATGGTGTTTGTTACCGGAACGTACCGGATCTATGTCCGGAAAAGCACCATCAACACCGATAATACTACCGAAAACCTTGGGAAGTGTCCTTATCAATAATACAACAACAACGACAGCAACAACCAAATAGGGACGGGCATCAAACCCAAAGCCGGGGCTCTGATCTTTGAAACTAAACCGAATTAAAAAGGGAACCACAATTTCACTCATACTGAAATCGATTTAGAAAATTAATCGAAACGAAACCTCACTGAAGCAGATTTGCTCCCTGAAAATAAATCGAACTTAAACGAGAACTAAAACCGGAAACAAGATACAAAACTGAAACCGCTACCGAAATCGGAGCAAACCGGAACCGGCGCTAAATCCAGAACCGAAATCGTAAAGGAATTTATTTACATCCTGAATTCCCTCATACTGCCAGAAAATACGTTTACAGATGGGATTCAAGGGGTTCATAAGTGCAATACAAAAGTTGTATAGCTTCAAAGCTTCCGCAACCCATTTGCCAACCTCACATAAGAGAGGGGAATCCTGTTACAAATATGAACGTATCATACATATATTTATCAGGCGAGACTCTGGCGACCCTAAGTTCCTCATGGAGCTAGGGAGTGGGTGGCGGGATGGCCTAGAAGGTTTAATGTGGTCATATTAATCGTTCCCCATTACAACTTTTTTTCAACTCAATCTAGTGCACGCGTATATTTACACAACAAACATCACGAGCACTTGGCCTTTACGTCTGTTTTATGAGATTCATAGTATGAGTCCTTTTTGATTTTGATTCTATATCATACCATCATACGATGTCATTAATCATTACTTGCTATTTCGCTGAATTGAATGACTTCGCTGTAATGCAGTATTTTTACAAGAATTTAGGTCTTGCCAAAATTCTAAAAAGCACTTCAATAACTGTAATCAACCCTTTGTTATGCCAAGTAGGAAAATCGCTGGTGAAACAAAAGTAAAAAGTCAACTCACACAATGCTCATTGCCGTGCGGTAGGCCTAGATTGAACGCCAATAGTAAGGAAGTGCTTATGTGTGCTAAGCGCACACATACATTTATGCACACAAAACGGTATGGTGCTGAATTTTCGTAAAGAAAAAATTCCAGAGATCCTAATGACAAAAGCTCACGCTTACAAACAATGAAAAGGCATATTTTTGTTTTACTTGCTCACATATAAGAAGGAAATTTCTTTTCACTTGAAATGAAGATAGAAATGTACGTAGTTTTTATCCTACTTTAGGCTGTGTATCAATAATATCCTGTCGTAATGATAGTCTTACCTTTTAGCAGAAGACAAACAACAACAAATGTACTCGTATTAACATTATTGAAAGTCAAAACACATACACTTACACAACAATACTCATATCCATTGACATTTTAATATATATTTTTGCAGGTAAATCTCCGCCCTAGTATGTATGTATGTATACAAATATTATTTTTTTCATATGCTTTCAAGGATCTGTTGCATGCTTTTCCGCACAAAATGTCAACACATGCACAATACGTGTCGATTTGTAAAGCCACAACGTTTCTTGTTCACATTTCAGTGAAGTATTTTATTTGACTGTTTTTTGACTAGGACTGGGGACTGGGACTTTGTGTGTAGATATGGTTTCCTTTTAATAATAAAAAAAAGCGCACTTAATCTTATGTGTATGTATACGTTGGATTTGTGTACATACATACACACATGTAGCTTTGTATATATGCAGGTATTGTAAATTGATGGATTTTTTGTTTGCTAAAGCAAAACCGCAGCACTCACATCAAGACATTTCTAAAAAATTTTGTTTAAAAAAATTTGTTAGAATAGAATTAAAAACACAGCCACAAGAATTTATTAAAATTTATATAAATTTTATACTTTTTTCTATATTCACTTTAGTTTTTGTTTAGCTATTTTCAACTTGTTTCACTTCCGTCGAATGCGTGCATATGCGACGAGCTTTCCGAACAATCTGATAAGACAGCATCCTGCCGTGTGTCGTTAACATCCTACGCGCTCCTCTCAGCACAATTTCAATAAGGATGCTGTTATCACACCTATCGGGAGTGTGTGTGTATATATGTATGTATTTGTAGAAGTATATGTGTCTCTAAAATCCTGTTGTGCTTACTTACAGTTGCGCTTTCTGCTAATAAGTTGTTTGCTTTGTTGCGTCATCTGTCGCTGATTTCATAACGAAGCTTTCGTATTTCGACTATTGACCTAAAATTTCCTAACCTTAGCGAAACTGTTATACAAAACTACCCTTTGCAATTGCTCTTATGTGCTGCTTGTTCGGATAAGGATAACTTACTAAATTTCCCAATAATAATATGTTCGAAAAGTTTTTGTATTTACTGTGAACAGGGTGTACTACAAATAACATACATACACACAATTTCTGAAACCAAAGCAGGGCAACATCTGCTTTCAATTTTTCCTCTTACTAATAGCCGCCCTGTATCGGGTTCTTCTACTTGCTCTCCTTTAATTTTTCGTACAGTACAACAACATGTTAATAGTTTGCAAAACTCACCTCTCACCTTACATTGCGATTTGAAATGTTTGCTGAAAAAAGCAGCCTTTTATAAACACGGTGCTTCTATAAGCCACAAAAACTTAAGTGTATTATCTTGGATGAATGAATTACAACGCACCTCGTTTTAGTAGTCAAGTCTCGTTCGGCCCTTAATTACATATGCGATATAAAGATGACCATAAGCAAGTAAGGAACGCTAAGTTCGGGTGTAACCGAACATTACATACTCAGTCGAGAGCTATGGAGACAAAATAAGGGAAAATCACCATGAAGGAAAATGAAGCTAGGGTAACCCTGGAATGTGTTTCTATGACATGGGTATCAAATGGAAGGTATTAAAGATTATTTTAAAAGGGAGTGGGCCATAGTTCTATGCGTGAACGCCTTTTAGAGATATCGCCATAAAGGTGGACCAGGGGTGACTCTAGAATTTGTGCGTACGATATGGGTATCAGATGAAAGGTGTTAATGAGTATTTTAAAAGAACGTGGGCCTTAGGTCTATAGGTGGACGCCTTTTCGAGATATCGCCATAAATTTGGACCATGTGTGACTCTATAATGTGTTTGTACGATATGGATATCAAATTAAAGGTATTAATGAGGGTTTTAAAAGGGATTGGTGGTAGTTGTATATGTGAAGGCGTTTTCGGGATATCGACCAAAATGTGGATCGGGGTGACCCAGAACATCATCTGTCGGGTACCGCTAATTTATTTATATATGTAATACCACGAACAGTATTCCTGCCAAGATTCCAAAGGCTTTTGATTTCGCCCTGCACAACTTTTTCATTTTCTTCTACTTAATATGGTAGATGTCACACCCATTTTACAAAGTTTTTTTCTAAAGTTATAGTTTGCGTCAATAAACCAATCCAATTACCATTTTCCATCCCTTTTTTCGTATTTGGTATAGAATTATGGCATTTTTTCATTTTTCGTAATTTTCGATATCGAAAAAGTGGGCGTGGTCATAGTCGGATTTCGGCCATTTTTTATACCAATACAAAGTGAGTTCAGATAAGTACGTGAATTGAGCTTAGTAAAGATATATCGATGTTTGCTCAAGTTATCGTGTTAATGGCCGAGCGGAAGGACAGACGGTCGACTGTGTATAAAAACTGGGCGTGGCTTCAACCGATTTCGCCCTTTTTCATAGAAAACAGTTGTCGGCCTAGAATCTAAGCCCCTACCAAATTTCACAAGGATTGGTAAATTTTTGTTCGACTTGTGGCATTAAAAGTATCCTAGGCAAATTAAACGAAAAAGGGCGGAGCCACGCCCATTTTGAAAATTTCTTTTACTTTTGTATTTTGTTGCACCATATCATTACTGGAGTTGAATTTTGACATAATTTACTTATATACTGTAAAGATATTAACTTTTTCGTTAAATTGTGACTTAAAAAAAAATTTTTTTTTTAAGTGGGCGTGGTTGTTTTCTGCGTTTGCTAATTTTTATTAAGCATACATATAGAAATAGGAGTAACGTTCTTGCCAAATTTCATCATGATATCTTCAACGACTGCCAAATTACAGATTGCAAAACTTTTAAATTACCTTCTTTTAAAAGTGGGCGGTGCCACGCCCATTGTCCAAAATTTTACTAATTTTCTATTCTGCGTCATAATATAAACTCACCTACCAAGTTTCATCGCTTTATCCGTCTTTGGTAATGAATTATCGCACTTTTTCGATTTTTCGAAATTTTCGATATCGAAAAAATGGGCGTGGATATAGTCCGATATCGTTCATTTTAAATAGCGATCTGAGATGAGTGCCCTGGACCTACGTACCAAATTTCTTCAAGATACCTCAAAATTTACTCAAGTTATCGTGTTAACGGACGGACGGACGGACATGGCTCAATCGAATTTTTTTTCGATACTGATGATTTTGATATATGGAAGTCTATATCTATTTGGATTCCTTTATAGCTGTAAAACCAACCGTTATCCAATCAAAGTTAATAAACTCTGTGAGCTCTGCTCAACTGAGTGTAAAAATTTAGATAGCGAGCCAGCTCATTTCAAGGTATATACTCCATTCTAACATTATGTTCACACGGCTCCCCGTAATGGTAGTTTACTTTCCCATTCGTCATTCGGCCTCCAATTATACACGCGCCAAATTAGGTGAAATTTCATTGCAAATTTGGAACCACTATGATACGGCACTTAGAGTTAGAAGTTTATTAGCCTATTTGTCTTGTGAAAATCCGTCAAATCAATCTTCAGCATTCTAAGGCGGCTTCCGCAAACTTGTTGCTCTGTCTTGAGAAAGGCGGAGTGGATATTGTCCTTGTCCAGGAGCCGTGGCTGAGTAGTAACGGCGGAAAAATTTCTGGATTAAGGACGGGAAAATTCAACACCTTGGTGCATGGGGAGGCAGGTAGGCCTAGATCCTGTGTGCTTATTAAAAAGGAATTTAAAGCTTTTATTCTCTCTAATTTCAGCAATGCTGACGTAACCACGGTCTGCCTCGAGCGAGGCAGTATCGAATTGTGGGTGGTCTCAGCGTATATGCCCCATGGGGACGTAACGGGACCACCGCCTGTGATACTGGGCGAAATCACCGCTGAAGCAAGGCGGAGAGGTGTTGGCGTAATCATAGGTGCCGATGCTAATGCACACCATAGCATATGGGGGAGCTCGGATACGAACACCAGAGGTGAGTCTTTATTTACTTTTATTGTAGATGAGGGACTTTGTATATGTAATAGGGGGAATGACCCGACTTTTATTACTGCGGTAAGGGAGGAGGTCTTGGACCTCACCCTGGTTAGCAGAGAACTGGAAGATCGGATATCTGGATGGAGGGTTCTCAACGAGCACTCTTTCTCTGATCACCGATATATTCAGTTCTCGGTGAATGAAGAACGTCCCGGTAAAATATCTTTTAGGAACCCTAAAAGGACCAACTGGGACTTGTATTGTAGGAAGTTGGGAGAGCTATTGCCTGAGGTGCCTATCGTTGGTTCGGACCTGTCCGAATCTGAAATAGACGATCTGGTGGAAAACTTCACCTTGGCAAGCAATAGCGCCTTTCAACAGTCCTGCCCACTGAAAACTTACAGGGGGAAGGGCAAGCCGCCCTGGTGGTCTGATTCCCTTGACGACCTAAGAGCGTCCAGTAGGCGGCTCTTTAATAGAGCCAGGAGGAGTAAACTACCCTCGGACTGGGAGCTCTATAAGGTGAGTCTGGGGATTTATAAATATGAAATAAGGTTAGCCAAGCGGGATTCATGGCGAAGCTTCTGCGAAAACGTAGAGGGCTGCAATGAATCCGCGAGGCTTAGAAAAATACTCTCTAGGAATCCCGACCCTCGGGGGTATCTGAGAGATGATGGTGGGGACTGGTCGATGAGTAGCGAGGAGTCCCTGAGACTTTTACTGGACAATCATTTTCCCGATGTCCCAGTTGCGCAGGGATCTTCGCTTGCGTGGTCGGCGGTTGCTGGCCATGCAGAAATGCCTGCCATCCCACTACGGGAAAGTCAAATATCCTGGGCTATAAATTCGTTCAAGCCCTATAAGTCACCCGGTCCGGATGGCATCATTCCTGCGCAACTTCAAAGGTCTTTAGGGATTTCCTGCCGCTGGTTGGCCATCATCTACACTAACTGCCTCAGGCTTAACTATATCCCTAAGTCGTGGCACACGGTTAGGGTCATCTTCATTCCGAAGGCCGGCAGGGGCTCTCATGTGTCACCTAAGGATTTCAGGCCAATCAGTCTCTCGTCGTTTCTTCTTAAGACGCTTGAGCGGCTGATTGACCTGTACCTACGAGAAAGGATACCTGGGGGGTTACTGTCGGCTTCACAGCATGCGTACTGCAAAGGCAGATCGACGGAAACGGCTCTCCATTCGATTGTAAAGCAAATAGAGGGGTCTCTAGAACATAAAGAGTATGCTCTGGGTGCCTTTCTAGACATCGAGGGGGCTTTTAACAATGTTCTACCGGGGGCAATCGAAAGAGCTCTGGTGGGTTTAGGAGTCGAAGCGGCTCTGGTTGAATTTATTAGCAAACTTCTATGCGGCAGAATTGTCGCATCGGAGTGGGGAGGAGCCATAATAAGGAGGAAGGTGTGCAGGGGCACGCCACAGGGAGGTGTCCTATCTCCTCTGCTCTGGGTTGTGGTAGTCAACGAGCTTCTTGTGGAGCTGGAAGCCAATGGCTGTCGGGTGGTTGCCTATGCAGATGACCTCGCTATCCTAGTCAGGGGCAAATTTCTGGGCACCCTGCGCGATGTTCTGCAGGGATACCTGGATACTGTGGCTAGGTGGGCTGAATCATGTGGAGTGGCGGTCAACCCGGGAAAAACAGAATTGGTTCTTTTTACAAGGAGATATAAGATACCCGACTTCAGAACTCCTTCGATTGGAGGGGTACCGTTGGTACTTACTGACAGGGTTAAATATTTGGGAATTGTTCTGGACAAGAAGCTGTCCTGGAGGCCCAATGTGGAAGATAGGGCCAGGAAGGCCGCGGTTGCCTTGTACTGCTGCAGGGGGGCTATCGGAAAGAGATGGAGCTCTCGCCAGGAGTAGTACACTGGCTTTATGAGATGGTGGTCAAACCGATTCTGCTATATGGGATGCTGGTCTGGTGGAAAGCACTGGACACGGCGAGCACCTCCAAAATGCTAGTGTCAGTGCAACGGACAGCGCTTATCGGCATCAGTGGCGCTATGAGAACAACACCTACCTTGGCACTGAATGTCATGCTGAATATACATCCAGTAGATATTGCGGGAAAGGCAGCCGCGGTCCGGTCGTTGGTCAGGCTTCGTGATATGGGTTATATGCTTTCTGATTTCGGACACTCTAGCCTTCTTACTAGTTTCGACTTTATCCCGGACAGGACGGACTATTGCATGCCGATGGCCGCTCCCTATACAACCTTCATCCCAGTCATTCCCCCGAGGGAGGAGTGGAGAAGAGGAATTATCTGGGGCATGGGACCGGTTAACTTGTTCACGGATGGGTCGAAGTTGGACGGAAAGGTTGGCGGGGGGGTCTTTTGTCAAGAGCTAAATGTAAGCAGCAAGTTTAAGTTGGCTGATCACTGCAGTGTATTCCAAGCGGAAGTTGCTGCGATTAAGGATGCGGTGGATGAAATGCTATCCAGCGCTACTACGGTTAAGGAATTTAACATCTACTCTGATAGCCAAGCGGCTATAAAGGCCTTGAGCTCAACTACAGTGCGATCGAGGGTGGTCTGGGAGTGCCTGACCACACTTGCGATTGCATCGAATTATTTTACAATTAAGATTATCTGGGTCCCGGGCCATAGTGATATTCCGGGTAACTGTCAAGCGGATCTCTTAGCCCGAA
This sequence comes from Eurosta solidaginis, assembly GCF_040869045.1. Lineage (NCBI taxonomy): Eukaryota > Metazoa > Arthropoda > Insecta > Diptera > Tephritidae > Eurosta > Eurosta solidaginis. Next base: position 251,173,188 of record NC_090323.1, on the reverse strand, counting down.
TCGGTACAACTGAACCGGATGAAGATGGCTGTAGGGATTTCGGGATTCCGCTAGCCACCTGTGGATTGCTCTTCCATAGCTGGGCCTCGAGTCAGCTCAGCAAACGTTGGGCGGACACTACGTCTTGTAGGATATCAAGATCTTTCTGGCCGAAAGTGGATGGCAGGAGGTCTGCTGAAATAATTGGGTTCACTAAGGCTCACCTATCAATGGTCATTGGGGTTTTGACAGGGCACTGTCCCATGGGTATCCATGCGGTACGTCTCAATATATTGGAAACTCCATCCTGCTACAGCTGTATGGAGGATGATGAGGTGAAATCACCAAATCACTTTATGCTTGACTGCCCAGCTTTTGCCAGAACTAGACGAAAGTATTTTGGTCGTGACTCACTTGGATCTCCCGAGGAGCTATCCAAGGTTGAGATCGGGATCATTCGGAACTTTATCGTTGCTACCCAACGATTCTCTAAGTAGTTATATCTACGTCACCGTTAGTTTAGTTTATTATATGTGGTATCACAACGGACCATCATGTTGTCCAAGTGAGCTTCCTCTCATCAGGGAAGCTACCACCCAACCTAACCTAACCTAGCCTATTTGTCATTCGTTTTCCGCTTACATATGCGCTAATTTTTCGTCAAATTCCATTCCCATTTCAAGGTTATTCATGCTTGTGTGTTGTTCTCATGGCATGTATCTTTATTGGTTTAATTTTCCATTTGTCATTCGGGCATGAATTATATGCATATCGACCTACTTCAAGGAAGTTCAAGTGCCCTTCTACCTGACCCTTCCTATTTAGTGGAAAAACCCCTTCTTATGCTTCCAAATACGGGTGACGAGTGCACTACTTTCTTGGCCGGATCATTTTTGTCCATTCAGATAATTGGAAGTCCGCGGAAAGATCATTATTAATCCTCCTTCGAAATGCACCTTGTTTCTTATGGATTGGACCATACATCTTTCAGAGAAATTTTCTTTCGAATACTCCAAAGCTCGCCATACCTATTCTACATAACGTTCATGATCCCGAGCCATATATATTTATAGAAGCTGACAGTAACGTGAGTGTCGCGAATACACCGATTCCAATACCTGAGGATAAGTCCGTCCTTCGCAGTTTAGGTGAACTCTGTACTCAGGTTACCAAGTAGTCATTCTTATGCAGGAATCTGCCTCTGCTTTGAAAAATTATGCAAACTAGCCATTGTCTGAAGCTTGGCACTTAGGCTGGTCGGCTTCTCTCTTCCGCTTAGCACGCAGGTGCTGTTCCTGCAGCTGATTACGAAGTGACCAATTTGGTTCCGTGCTCTTCTATCATAACCTGATCTTTAGATTTCCTGCCGCAATGAAGGCAATGAACATACAATTTCAACTGTAGCACCTAATACCATTTTCTTGCCAAGCTTGATGTTAAAGTTCACACGTAAGATTTTATTGTCATGGCAGGGTTAGTCTTCGCTTATCTTTTTTCGTTTATCCACATTGATCGCTTTCCCATTTGGTGCGTGGAAGGGGGCAAATAAATGATATATCTTAAAATTTGGCCTTGATATAAATTGTGGCGGAACGCCCGTTATTTTTAATTGCGATGCTCTCGTCCCTTACTGCGGTAATGTCATAAGGGTTTACTGTTCTTCTGCCTTCGCCTGTCTCTCGCATTTCCAGCATGTCAGCCTCTGTTCTCATGGAGACATCAACCAGCGTTCTGACATTCCAGGTACAAGCTTTCTTTGCCGAGGCTTTCAACAGAAAACGGAGATTTTATCGGATTGTTAAGGTTTTTTGTACGAAGAATTCAAAGCCCAGCCTATGGTTTTCGATTACTATAGTCAAGCCTTGCCAGGCTAAGACTCCAGCTATTAGGAGTGATACAGCTGTCAGACCTAGAAGCAGCAAGTGGCTTAGATACCGAAAAACTTCTAGTATTTGCCAAGAGGACGGAGTTATTTTATAACATGGGTCCAGGTTTTTGATAGGGTTTTTCAGTTTGGTCGTTAAAACAAACTTCTATGTGAGGTCCTCAATCGGCCATTTCAACCTAACCTAACCATAGTCAAGCCCTACTGCTCTTATATTCTGAGATCCTTAGTGCGATATTTTACTTAATGAGGCTGATTTAAAAACAAGCATACATAAACAAGCAATATCAAAAATTGAGAAACAAGTTTTTTCAATCAGAAAAAAGTTTTTCATATCCGGCTCAACACTTCTCAGTGAAAATTCATATGCCATGCAGAAGGCAGGCTTAAAAGATGAAGGTTCCGTCTCGCCAATTTGTTGGAAAAATAAAATTGGTGATGGACGCGAATTGAAAGAGAAGCTTGACCTAAATCCTCATCGGAAGTATATCGCGCCAGGTATTTTTTTTAAATCTGATAGCAGAGTAACTGACGCAATGTCTCTCGAATAAACCAGGCGAACTTCTATATTTAACTTAAAATTTACAATGCACAAGTTTAACGCCAAAACAAAAATATCGCATGCAAAACTTTTTATTCCTTGTTTACCAACCACCACCACAGCCTCTCCTTTATACCATTCGGGCCGCATGTCCTTTGATGATAATATTTGTAACTCCCCACAGTTTGTGCTGGGGAAGTAATGGTTAGAAAACCTACAAAGGGGAAATTGTGGTTAGTTAACTGGTAAGTACTCTAATATTGTATGGTGTGTTTAGTAAGACAACAAAGCAACGCCCAAAACACCACTTACTGAGCGCGAGAGCGCGCAAGTAGAGCATCTGCAAGAAAACATGTGATTGAAAGCTTTTTTGCAGCTTTCATACATGAAGACCAGCCGACCAAAGGACATACGAGCTATAAACAAACAAAATTACAAGCTCCGACAATACAAATTCGATAGCGATAAGAAAGCGATACCGAGAATGACGAACATAATACCAACAGCAATAACAACGACGGTATGTATGTTTACCATTGCTAAAAGTATGCAGAGTTGAGTGTGGCCGACATGCTAGAAAGGATTTTTGAAAAGGCAAAATCAGCGCCAAGATATTTTTGAAATAGTCATAAAGGACAACTAGCGGCGTGTTGACGCGTATGCCGCTATTGTAACGGTTAATGTTTATAGACAAATGTAAATGTAGTTGTGTGACAGCGCGTGTCGTGTTCGAGTGCAAATAAAAAAAAAAACTTCACAACGAATTAGCAATTCAAACAAAATGATAAAGTGATGAATGATAAATAAGATGTTGATAAAGTGGAAGGAGAGAAGTGTAGATAGCGGATATTTATGTTTTGATGGCATAAATGCTTTTGATGTGAAATATTTACGAGCGGAAGTTCGAGAAAGTTCAAAAGTGTGCAAAATAACAAAAGCAAAATGATTTGAATAACAAATGTATAAATACGAAATGAATGCATGACAAAAGAAAACAAATGAACTGTTTATGAAATAATGGATACAAAATTCTCCTGCGCCGTTGAGTGTGAGTTTGAAAAATTAAGCTGGCATTATAATTAAATGTTTGAATGAAAAAAAAGTTGGATTAGTTCGAATTTATTTAATGGCAGTTGAAAATGTTTACTTATGGCCGAATTAAATGGTGCTTGTGTGTTGATGTGCAAAGAGGCCAATGTGGAAATGGTTAAATGAATTGGAGCTTCAAGTGCTATTGCGGTTGGCCTGAAAATTAATTAAAAGTAAGCAAAGTTTCTATATACAAAAACAAAAAAAAAAAACAGGAAAAATATGTAGTACCAATATGGAAATATGTATGTCCTTTCGCTCAGCTGCGAAAAAGTTTTGAGGGCCACAATTAAGCCGCAGGGTTGGCGATAGGGTGCAGAAATGGTAGATAATACTATCCAAGTATGTGCGGATGGTTCCAAATTAACGGAACACGTCAGGTCTGCTGTTAACGATCAGAAATAAGTAGATCCTATAGGCTGCTAGGTTACTGCAGCTCCTTTCAGGCGGAAATTATAGTCATGAAGAAAGCAGCAGAAATTCTGGAGGAAGCGTGCTTTAGCTTCAATTGCGTCAATATATATATTGAGAGTAAGATGGCAATTAGGGCAATAATTTCACACAGTACTTTATCAAGAAGTGTCCTGGAATTTAAAGAAGCATTGGAAAAACTTCGCTCAATGCGGACCATATATCTATACTAGGTTCACGGCCATGAAGAGATAGAAGGTAACGAAAAACCCTAAGTGTTGACATGGGTGCAGCATTTAGTGAATCCACAGTAAATGTCCCAATCCGTTTGGGAAAAATCATAAGGAGACAGGAGTTGCATATGATCGAAAAAGCAGGAAAGGCGTGGACAGAAGCGCCTGCATGTGCAAATCCTACAATATAAGACTCATAAATTGCTTCATAAACTAATAGTGGTACCTTTGCGGCTGTTTGTTCTACGTCACCAATGTTGATTTCGCTGGACTCCCCAATTCATCCTACACCTCCACCGGTATCTTTAGCTCCAACAATAACAGTTACCGATACTGGGGTTGTTGCTAACGATACAAGTGTACCTGAAAAAAATAGTACGGGCTCGATAACCAACGCTATAACGGCCGCACCTTCCCAGCTCTCTGGTGCGCTATCCGCTACTCCTTTGCAGGTGACTGCCGTGCCACCTCGTAGGGCTGTATTTGTGTCCCGATTACACGCCTCGCTTACCGAAAATGACATTGCTCATTACGTTTGCTCTAAACTTGGTGTTGCACCCACTAGTAACATCAATGTGTATAAATTTAACTTTAAATATGAGAGAGACATCTCCTCATTTAAAATATCCCTTTCAGATGAATATTTCGATAAGGTACTTGATTCCTCTTTTTGGCCCAAGCATACTGTGGTTCACTTGTTCACGAGAAAGGCGAGGGCCGAACCTGTTTTATTACAGCCAAAAAACGGTATGACGAACACAGTAATAACAACACAAAGGTAATTGCTGATCTGTCCCGTCTTCTCATTAATTACCAAAATGTTCGTGGTTTACGATCAAAACTTGTTCCATTCTTCCTTAATTCTTTCAACTTTTCTACACAAGTTGTAGCTTTTACGGAGACCTGGCTAAAGCCTGATAATTACAATTCTGAGGTTTTTTCAAATAAATATGCTGTTTATCGGCGTGATCGCATCTCTAGAGCGGGAGGTGTCCTTATTGCTGTTGAGTCTAACCTATCGTCTGAGTTGATTTCGCTGGACAATATCTCTCATATCGAATTCATAGCAGTTAAGCTTTCATTCGGTAGCTATAGCGTAATTGTTTGCTGTTCGTATATACCACCTCGTTCGGATATGGATGTTTATGTTAGTTATAGCTCGGTCATCTGTGATTTGCATTCGCAGTTGGGAGATAACGATCGACTTGTTGTTGTTGGTGACTTTAACTTGCCAACAGTTAGTTGGGTTAATATAAGTGATTCAAACTTTTTAACTCCCACTGCTCAACATGAGTTTCTCAATTGCTTGTTAGACTCATCTCTTTTACAGATTAACAATGTTCCAAATAGTGGAAATAAAATGCTGGATTTAGTATTTGTGGATGGCTCGGTGGGTACTGCCTTTACGCGAATACCACCTTTATCCCTTCCAGAAGACCCTCTTCACCCTACGCTAGAGATATCACTTGATAATCAGCCTACCCCGTAGGATTCAAGTACAGTCTCGTCCCCGATCTAGATGCTTCTACAAAGCGAATTTCATTACGCTCAATGATCTGTTGGCTTCCCATGATTGGTCGGATCTCTATGCTTGCACTGATGCCGATTCGGTTATCTCTATATTTTACAGTACGCTTGATGGCTTCTTTGATACCTGCATTCCTACTCGCTATACCCTATGTTCGAATAAGCCCCCTTGGTTTTCAAGGCAACTTATCAGACTTAATAACAATAAATCTAGGCTTTATAAGAGGTTCCAGAAATCTGGAGCATCTGCAGACCTCTCTAAATATCTAATAGCTCGTTCTAAATTTCACCGTCTTAATCATCTTTGTTATAAAAATTACTTGAGTTGTTGTAAAGCCCAATTTTTTAGAAATCCAAAAAAGTTTTACAGTTTCGTAAGCGGAAAACTTCTGGGTATCCTTCCTCATTAACCTTTGGAGGTAAAAAAGCTTGCACTGATGACGACGTTGCTGAATTATTTTCTGAGTTCTTTAAGTCCACGTATTCATCCAGTGGTTTTCATTCCGGTCAATATCCCTATCACTTAGATAGCTCAAATTACATTAGGAATCCTGCTATTGATGGTAATATTGTTCTTCAGAGTCTTCAATCTTTGAAGCCCACCTTTTCTCCGGGACCGGACGGTGTTCCTAGTTGCGTGCTTAGATACTGCGCCGAAAACATGTATGAGCCTATTTTAAAATTATTTGGCTATCTCTGGGATCTGCGTCATTCCCGGCACTTTGGAAACAGTCTTTTATTATACCCCTGCATAAAAAAGGTAGTAGGTCAAAAGTTGAAAACTACAGGGGTATTGCTAAACTTTCAGTCATTCCTAAAGTCTTTGAACAGATTGTCACCAGTCAACTGCAATATCAGTGTTCTAGTCTTTTATCTGCATGCCAACACGGTTTTATTCGTCAAAGGTCAACCACTACAAATTTGCTTGTATTCACCTCTATAGTTATGGAAGGATTTTTAGCGAACAAGCAAACGGATGTCATCTACACTGACTTCAGCAAAGCATTTGATACCGTCAACCATGAGTTGCTTATTCATAAGCTTGATTTACTGGGCTTTCCGTTTCACCTCTTAATGTGGCTGAAAAGCTATCTTTCTAACCGGTCCCAAAAAGTCCTGTTCAAGTGCAATCTGTCTTAATCGTTCGGAGTTTCCTCCGGCGTATTCCAGGGAAGTCATCTTGGCCCTTTGCTCTTTGCCCTTTTCATTAATGACTTGCCACATACAATATTATATTCCCATACTATAATGTATGCGGATGATGTAAAACTTTGCTACACTTACTGTCCTACCGATTTGAGTTCCTTGGATCTTCTTCAGGCCGACTTGGACTCGTTCCAATGTTGGTGCACAACAAATTTACTAGCTTTAAATTGCTTTAAATGTAAGCATATGACATTTCACCGAGTGAAGCCAGCATTGAAATCTTATGTAATAGATGGTACGCCTTTGGAGCGTATAGCTATTGCAAATGATCTAGGTGTCCTTTTTGATCCGAAATTGAATTTTAACATGCATATTTCATCTATAGCCAACAAAGCTTTGGGTTTACTTGGATTTGTTAAAAGATGGGCTAAAGAGTTCGATGATCCGTACCTCACTAAGGTTCTTTACACATCGCTGGTTCGTCCAATACTCGAGTATTGCTCATGCGTTTGGTCCCCTGTTTCTCAAAAGCATATAAAGCGTCTTGAGTCAGTTCAAAAGCAATTTTTGATATTTGCATTGCGCGGCCTTAATTGGGACTCAAGTCTCCACCTTCCTCCATACAGAAGTAGACTTCTTCTTATTAACTTACCCACTCTGGAAAATTGGAGAATATTACTGGGGGTATTGTTCATCCATAAGCTCATTATTGCAGAAATTGATTCCGCGGACCTCCTCAGCCGCTTGTTTTTTGCGGTTCCCCCTAGAGTATCCAGACACTACGTTCCTTTCTATTTACCCCTTTGTCGACCTCTTTGTCGACAGGAACTATTTCGCTTAAGGATGGAGGAACATTTATCAACATGTATCATTAAGAAGGTACAAGACAGTACTGTGTTGATTGGAATCTGGTGCATTCCAACAACGTAAAAAACATGCTTTTTCATAAGTCACTGACCGGAATCGTATGCATTCCGGCAGTATAATCTTATGGGTCAGGCATCGAGCTGAACAACACAGGTCATGTTACTTTTTTATGCCTTGTGATGGCGTATCCTCATTACACTACTCTTAGCACTGCCGGATTCCCATGACATGCTGATTGGAATCTTGTTGCATTCCAACAGGGAGATTGGAATCAACTGCATTCCGATATCATGCTGAGCGGAATCTGATGCATTCCGCCAGTATAAGATTTCGGCATAAGATCTTATTTCTACTCATATTTCTTATTATTATTATATTTTGAAATTAAATAGTAATGTTCATTAATATTTCTTTGTTTGTAATATAACATTGTTGAAATCTCGATATATCTTAAATTTTATCTTTTGAGTTGTATATTTATATATCTTTTATATTATGCAGTCGACCATAGTTTGTCGTCGACTTTAAATAATAAATAAATAAATATCTGAAGAGAGAAGACTTAAGGCTCATAATGGGCATCCTAACTGGAAGCTGCCTTTTGACGTCACGTGCTTATAAATTAGGCCTCGTCAGTACCAGAAGATGTAGAAAGTACGAGCTGCAGGAAGAAACGGTTTAGCGCATTCTGTGTTTGTGTCCTGCGCTCTCTAGGTCAAGGCTCCAGTTATTAAGGGCACCAGAGTTGCCAGATCTCAAGGCAGGAATTAAGCTAGGCCATAGAACACTTCTAGTATTGGCCAAGAGGACGGTGTTATTCTATAGCATAAGTCCTGATATCTGATTGTCAAAAAAATTTTGTTAACACTATGAACACATTCACTCTATATAAGGTCTTATTGAGCGGCCAGTTCAGCCTAATTTAAGATGGACGCTTTGTATGGTACAAATTTTTTGTGTAAAATTATGATGAATCTTTTTTTTTTTGTGTAATGCTTTTAATGTATGAAATTATTTTTTTTTATAGACAATTTCTGAATTTTTATTTTAGTTGTTGTCACTTTGTCCGTCCTGATGTCGCGTTGTTTTAGTTCTCAAATTATTAAATAAATTATTTTAGGTTAGTTGGTATTACTTTCTAGCTAGAATTTACTTTTGGTATTGAAAAAAAATAACCTTGTTTTTTTTTGTTGTGCTGTGTAATACTTAATTTGAGAATCACTCTCTGGGGCATGACGCAATAAAACCAGACAGATGAAGCAATTAGTACAACAACAAAATTTGACGGCCTTCATATTCCAGTCATGAATTTTCAAGTAGTAAGGAGGAAAAATTTTTGATACTATTATGCTACTTTTTTACTACTTTAGTAATGAAATGTGCGAAAAAAGCCAAACTCGATTTAACTCAACATTAAAAACGGGGTCATGAAATAAAAGAGAAGAGAAAACAGAGATAATGGGAAGAAAAAGTGAAAGAAGTTGGAGGAAAGTCGAAACAGTAATGAATACAAGAGGAAGAGGAAGAGAGAGAGAGTAAGACTAAGGGTAAGGGACAAAGTAGTAATAAAAAGAGGGTAGCATTTGTTCCATCCATTTGTTAAAAACAAAGTTATGTACAAAGAAATTTAATTGAAATATTCGGTAAAATTTAGGGCATTTATCAAGTTTAGTATAGAGGTCCTGGTACTCTTTATATGCAGGATAAACATCACGTATAAGCTGTTACAGTTACCCAATCGAAGTCAATCCCCATTAACACATGTCTCCATGAAAATTAAGCATCCTTCTTCCGCTGTAAGTGAGTGGAAGTAGATCGGATAACGTAATGTTCCGGCGGGAAAACGCTTACTGACCTTGTATGGATGATGCAGAAAGCGGGTTATTGATCCTTAATATCAATGGGAAATTTGCAATAGTTCGCTGGGACGATTCTCGGCCGTCACTAGACTATGCTTCACAACAGTCTTGAGTGCGGTGTTTTGGAATGTCAAACGCAAAGCTACACGGAGCGATTGGGCTTCTTTAGTATGTATAAATGTAATAGTAGCATGGATAGATCACCAGCTTTTGGCAAATCCTGTTTAACAGATAAACTTGGTTGTTTCGATTGAAAATTGTACAGAAGTCTGTCTATCGTTAAGAAAATTAGTGTTGGCAAGGGAGCACAGTGACAGTTTGAAAACATGCGTTAGAAAGCTAACTGCCGAAAAATTCTTTGTAAAAGTGAATTCACACCCTTCACTTTGACAAAGCATTTTTAGACTCGATTTCTTTTGGTACTCATTGACACACTCGAGAAGGTACAGCTTGCATGATAATGTTTTTCAATGCATTTCTAAGTTTTGGAGAGGCCTACAAGATTGGTAATCCTTGGCTGGGGCTTAGCTTTTACTGTCGTGAGATAATTTCAGATTCGATCGCGTACTACATTCAGGCTAGAACTATATTAAAAAAAAGTAAAAAGTTTTCATACAAAATCAGAAAGCACAACACAGACATAAATGTTAAAGGTAACTGACGCCCATTGCAAACACCAATAACAAGTGCCCGTAGGAATTCGTATATCATAACTTAACCAGTGAAACTTTTGTGCAACGAATAAAGCACTCATATAGCTCATCATCAAATTTCCTTCGAAATACGATTCTGGCGCAATGGGAGAAAGCATAAATCTTCTGGGAAACATTTCACACAAAGACCTCAAAGGCCTTCTTCGATACCGTCCATGATTCTGAGCCGTACATCGGGAGAGGTATGTTGAGAGGCTTTTAGAGGTCGATTTTTGTTTGTCGAGGGCGATAGCTGGAGACAGCTTAGCTTCCCTGGGAGGTATTAGCTAAGGATTAATCTTACGGCTAATCTCAATTAAGCTTGCGCATTGTTCTTTAACACAAAACTTGGCTGCTCATCTTAGCTTAAACAGTTAAGTTGGTAATGTTAAAGTAAGTTCAACTTTTAAAGTGGTTTACGCCCGAGTTTTCAGTGCAAGTTTAAACCACAGTTATAGTTGAATAGAGTTTAACCTTGCCACTTTGATCGATAACATAAAATGTTGCTGCTCATCTCAGCTTAAACAGCCAAAGTGGCATGGTTAAACTCTTGTCAACTATAACTGTGGTTTAAACTCGCTCTTAAAAAATGCCCACTACTGCATACTGTAAGGCGCAGCTGAAATAATTTTAGTAACCTTTTCTTAACTTGTATAATGTCTTAAGAATAGGCAGTTCCGGAAACCGTGCGATAAATTTAGCAACTGTTATGATGTAAGAAAAATAAAAAGATTTTCCATATCAAATTATCTATGACCGTCTTTTTTTCTAAAATTTCAAATTTTTTCTGCTCGCTTAGAAAAAGATTTCAATTGCAAAACTAAAACAAGTACGAAAGGCTAAGTTCGGGTGTAACCGAACATTACATACTCAGTTGAGAGATATGGAGACAAAATAAGGGAAAACCACCATGAAGGAAAATGAACCTAGGGTAACCCTGGAATATGTTTGTATGACATGTGTATCAAATGGAAGGTATCAAAGAGTATTTTAAGAGGGAGTGGGCCATAGTTCTATAGGTGGACGTCATTTAGGGATATCGCCATAAAGGTGAACCAGGGGTGACTCTATAATGTGTTTGTACGATATGGGTATCAAATTAAAGGTACTAATGAGGGTTTTAAAAGGGAGTGGTGGTATGTATTATATGTGAAGGCGTTTTCGAGATATCGACTAAAATGAGGACCAGGGTGACCCAGAAAATCATCTGTCGGGTATTGCTAATTTATTTATATATGTAATACCACGAGCAGTATTCCTGCCAAGATTCCAAGGGCTTTTAACTTCGCCCTGCAGAACTTTTTCATTTTCTTCTACTTAATATGGCAGGTGTCACACCCATTTTACAAAGTTTTTTCTAAAGTTAAATTTTGCGTCAATAAACTAATCCAATTACAATGTTTCATCCCTTTTTTCGTATTTGGTATAGAATTATGGCATTTTTTTCATTTTTCGTAATTTTCGATATCGAAAAAGGGGGCGTGGTCATAGTCGGATTTCGGCCATTTTTTATACCAATACAAAGTGAGTTCAGATAAGTACGTGAAATGAGCTTTGTAAAGATATATCGATGTTTGCTCAAGTTATCGTGTTAACGGCCGAGCTGAAGGACTGACGGTCAACTGTGTATAAAAAATGGGCGTGACTTCAACCGATTTCCCCTTTTCACAGAAATAAATTATCGTCCTAAAATCTAAGCCCTTACCAAATTTCACAAGGATTGGTAAATTTGTGTTCGACTTATGGCTTTAAAAGTATCCTAGACAAATTAAATTAAAAAGGGCAGAGCCACGCCCATTTTGAAATTTTCTTTAATTTTTGTATTTTGTTGCACCATATAATTACTGGAGTTGAATGTTGACATAATTTACTTATATACTGTAAAGATATTAACTTTTTTTTTAAATTTGACTTTAAAAAAATTTGTTCGTGGTCGTTCTCCGATTTTGCTAATTTTTATTAGGCATACATATAGTAATAGGAGTAATGCTCGTGCCAAATTTCATCAAGATATCTGCAACGACTGTCAAATTATAGCTTGCAAAACTTCTAAATTACTTTCTTTTAAAAGTGGACGGTGCCACGCCCATTGTCCAAAATTTTACTAATTTTCTATTCTGCATCATAAGTTCAACTCACCTACCAAGTTTCATCGCTTTATCCGTCTTTGGTAATGAATTATCGCACTTTTTCGATTTTTCGAAATTTTCGATATCGAAAAAGTGGACGTGGTTATTGTTCGATATCGTTCATTTTAAATAGCGATCTGAGATGAGTGCCCAGGAACATACATACCAAATTTCATCAAGATACCTAAAAATTTACTCAAGTTATCGTGTTAACGGACAGACGGACGGACGGACGGACATGGCTCAATCAAATTTTTTTTCGATACTGATGATTTTGATATGTGTAAGTCTATATCTATCTCGATTCCTTTATACCTGTACAACTAACCGTTATCCAATCAAAGTTAATATACTCTGTGAGCTCTGCTCAACTGAGTATAACAAATTAAGCGTGCAGAATTATGGTGCTTAGTTTTTTGCTGCTTTTCAATTGAAAGTTTTTTTTGAGCGAGCAGAAAAAACCCAGAAGCTATAGAAAGAAAATCATCCTAAATAACATATTTATAGCGAGAAAACTTGTTGAAACAGCCCAAGTATTGAATTTTCTATTTCTTTGTCTATTTCCTGACCATATAGTACATAAGTACAATAAATAAACAATTTTGTAAAGCTGTCGAATAAAAAAAATATAATAAAATGAAGGCAAAACTGTGTCGAGAAACATATTCTTCAAAGCATTAAAGCTACAAAGTATTTGACCTGCGGCATGACGTTCTCGAAACGTTTCTCAACGCTACAGCGCGCTATGCTGAGTGGCATCATTATTCTTTTCAGGTCATTTCAACCTAAGGGCATGTAAAAACCATATGCACTTGTATGTGTATGTTTGTGTGTTTGTTTGAGTAAGTGCATGTGCGTCGCTTCTTCATTATGCAAGTGTGGATGCTTCAAATATTTCAACTGAATCTGAAGCATACTTTCAGGCGTTAGAGCTGTAATGCAGTTAATAGCTCTTGCTTTGTTACGAGAATTCATGAATTATGCTTGGAAATTAAAAAATTTTCAACAATTTTCGGTTAAATGAAGACAACAAAAAATGAATTTTTATTTATTTTTTTTTTTTTTTAAGAAGGATTTAGTGTTACTATAGAAACCCTGCATACTTTTAGGCTGATATGCTGTGAATGTGTTACAAACTTTTGATATATTCAATGTAAATTGTAAATATGTACATACATACATACACCTGAATGTGAAATTTGTTCAAATTTCGTTAAGGAATAAAATTCACAAATCCATCTGAATAAAATTGAATGTGGCCGCCTGAAAGCATGCAGCTTTTTGTGTGAAGTTCTTTTACTCACTGCAGGTATAAAGAAACTTTTTTCGTGCTTAAAATCGTATCATATCACCATAGCTTTTCCACTTATTTTGTTAACATTTAAAGTGAAAAATTCATTGGAAAAATCTATTAAATCGAAAAATTCAGCACACTTCCACCTGCACTTCGTCGACCACTTAATAGTTACTACGCTTTAAATTCTCCACTACTTTTTTTTTTATCCACATACAATATATTTTGAAGCATAGCAGGTTGTTAACATCATTATTAAGCCAAATGAATAAAATTCAATTTTATTTATGTATTACACCTCAGTGCACCATATTTTCGGATTGTTTGCTTTTTTCCATTCTGTAATTACTTATTTTTGAACATTGTTATTTGAACTAAGTACAAGCAAAGGTAATATGGTTGATTGCACTGTTTTTGTTTATTTTTGTACACCAATTTGTATTTAAAATTTCAGTTCATATTAAGTGAACCGAAAAATATTTGAAGAAATTACTTTCATCTAGGGAAAACTATGAAAAATAAAATTGTGAAAAGTAAAGTAATCACCAGACCACATTTTGATTCCTTTGACCCGAAAAGGATGCTAAAAATTTGTGCGGTGTCTTACTGTCAAAAAATAAAAAAATTTGATGACACTTCAATGGATTTGCGTCACATAAAGCTAGGCAAAATTTAAGAATGATTATTAAGTTAAACTTTACATGGTGTTTGTTCAAGCAGTTTTTGGAAGAGTTTTTTTTAATCAGAGACGATGAAAGCGGAAAAAGGGAGTTCAGGGAGTAGTGTAGTGTAATTCTTTCAAGGGTAGAGCTTCTTCAACCCAATTGTCAACATCACTTACCCATGGAGAATCCTGATTATTTAGCAGACGAGGCGACCCCAAACTCCCCACGGAAAGATACGGCTGGATTACCAAGAAGGTTTAAACTGGTCATATGAAGTTCTTCATGAGATGGTTGGGCTAGTATAACAATGGTCTTATTTTTCGCAAAATTACCAGATCTGTATTCGGCAAAGGACTATCACCATCGATAAAACTTCCCAAAAGCTTCGAAGAGTCTCAGGTGCCAGGGTGCAGAAACGGCAGAAAATACTATAGATGTGTATACGGATGGTTTCAATTTAATGGAAGGGGTCTAAGATTATGTGCAAAGCATACTCACAAAAGGTCTCATATCTTTGAGGAGGAAGGATTTAAGGCTCATGATGGGGATACTAGTGGGACACCGCCTTCTCTGGCGTCACATGCTTATAAGTTAAGTTTCGTCAGTAAAAGCACGTGTAGGAAGTGCGAACTGCAGAAGGAAGCGGTTAAGCACATTCAGTGTTCGTGTCCTGCGCTCGCCAAATCAAGGCTTCAGTTAATAGTGGCGGCAGAGTTAACTGACCTCGAGGCAGTAACTAAGCTATGTAGGTCCTAGAAAACTTTTAATATTTGCCAAGAGGACGAGAGGTCCTGATTGCGGTTCTTCCGTTTGGTCGTCAAACAAATTTTGATAAACTTATGGACGCATTCAGTCTATATGAAGTCTGACCGGCCCGTTGAACCTAACCTCTCATATTGCAAAAGCAGTAGTAAACTATACATTATTCCTAATACTTGAACGCTTAAACTAAGATGCATTTTAAATGTGCAACAGCCAAGGTGAAGTTTAAATGATACTGCAAACTGTGCTCAAATTTAATAATTTTGTAAGTACGAGATCTTGACTGCTCCTAGGTGCTCCTAATATTAATTCTTATACACTATATACACGGCGGCCACCGTGGTGTGATGGTAGCGTGCTCCGCCTATCACACCGTATGCCCTGGGTTCAACTCCCGGGCAAAGCAACATCAAAATTTTAGAAATAAGATTTTTCAATTAGAAGAAAATTTTTCTAAGCGGGGTCGCCCCTCGGCAGTGTCTGGCAAGCGCTCCGATTGTATTTCTGCCATGAAAAGCTCTCAGTGAAAACTCATCTGCCTTGCAGATGCCGTTCGGAGTCAGCATAAAACATGTAGGTCCCGTCCGGCCAATTTGTAGGGAAAAATCAAGAGGAGCACGACGCAAATTGGAAGAGAAGCTCGGCCTTAGATCTCTTCGGAGGTTATCGCGCCTTACATTTATTTTATTTATATCTTCGACGCAGGGCTAGAAAGGTACGTCCAAGAAAATTTTCAACTAAACCAGACGCATAATAACTTTCTCATTTGAGGTTACTCTGATTGGTAGACGTTTTCGTTATGTAGTTGTTGTTGTAGCTATATTATATTTACGTTAGTGCCATTAGTACTACACTTTTGCTTCATCCCAGATAATACATCTTCCAAGCTGAAGCTGCAGCTTTAAGGATGCTGTGGACGGAATTCTTTCCAGTGCTACAACGGTTGGTGAATTTAAGATCTTCTCCAATAGTCGGGCGTCTGTTATAGCTCTAAATTCAACTGTGGGGCGATCGAGGGTGGTATGGTAACATCCCTAGCGGTTGCGTTGAACTATTTTGGTTCCTCTGGGAGGAGTAAAATGGCTTCTCGTGAACCCAACAAAGTCAAATAATGTAAAACTTTGGTTCACATAGCAAGTTTTTCATATTTCGGTGAAACGAAAAGCATAATTTTAGGGGCTACAACTCGATAAGCTGACAAAACTATGTGACCACAACATCAGAGTTTAAAAGTGCAATGGTAGGAGTAAAAGAGCTTATCATGGGTCAAATAATGGCAAACATTTTAAAAATTCTTTTCGCATACACAATATTTTCATAGTTCGATGCAACGGGAAGCATACATGAAGGTAAAACAATCAAGCTGACAAAACAAAATATGGGCAAGTTCAGAGCTCAAAAGAATATTGGAAGGAACCTAAGAGCTTCTCGAGACCAAAGAAGTGATGTTCAAGTTTTTAATTTAATCTTGAGATAAAAATAAATAAATGAAAGGCGCGATAATCTCCGAAGAGATTTAAGGTCGAGCTTCTCTTCCAATTTGCGTCGAGCTCCTTTTAAGTTTTCCTACAAATTGGCGCGACGGGACTTACTTGTTTTATACCGACTCCGAACGGGATCTGCAAGGCAGATGAGTTTTCACTGGGAGCGTCTCATGGCAGAAATACACTCGGAGTGCTTGCAAAACACTGCCGAGGGGGACCCCGCTTCGAAAAATTTTCTACTAATTGAAAAAACTTGTTTTCTAAAATTTTGATGTTGCTTTGCCCGGGACGTGTACCCAGGGTCTTCGGTGTGTTAGGCGGAGCACGCTACCATCACACCACGGCGGCCGTTGAGATAGTCTTTCTGTTATTAATGTGGTCTAATGAGAAGCATACCTTAAGGGGCTACATCTCGTCTAGCTGACAAAACAACATAAAATCAACTTCAGCGCTCAAAAGGGTATTAGAAGAAAATGAAGAGCTTCTCGAGACTAAAATAATGACGCATCAATTTTATAAATTGGGTTCACATGGTAAGTTTTCAACGTTACCTAAAATGCAAAGCATACTTTTAAGAGATACAAGCCGTTTAGTAGAGCTCAAAAGGTTATTGAAAGTAATGTAAAGATTCTCAAGATCAAAAGGCAGCATCAGTTCAAAAAATAAAAAATTAAATTTGGTAAAACAACAAATTTTGGGGGAGCGGTGGTTTGGTCGACTTAGGTCACTAGACAAATGAGATATTAACTCAAAAAGTTTGTATTTAAATACTTCATGAACAATTTTTTGTCAACAAAATAAGCACTCAAATCTGAGTGCTCTTAAGTCATATACCAAAGCTTTGCTGAATCTCTACGCTGACTTTAACATCTGACACTTAATCCCACTTCAATAAAAAAAAGCGAAAATTCATTCATTTGATTTTTAATATTTTAGCTCTCTGCAAAGTAACACGACCGACGACACAATTCACTTATAAGTCCCTTACGAAATGACCCAGAACGCTGCAGTAACAAGGTAACAGTATATTTGTAAAACTGGCGTTATAGAGAGAGTTAGAGGGAGTGTAGTATAATCCTGCGCAGATTTTTCAGAAAAAGTGAATGGATAACAGTAAAAGATTTAAAACAAAAAGTGCGGGAAAATTTTTTCAAAAACAAAAATTTGAGCAAAGCCACTGCAATCGAAATGAATTAAAAAATCTCTGTGTGCTGAATCGTAAAGGTTAAAAAAAGAAAATAGAAAAAAGTTCAGTGAACAAACGCATATAAAAATCTGTTTGATCGTGAAGTGCGTGAAGTTGAAAAAAAAATTGGAAGTATTCACGTTACAACTGCAAGCTAAAAGACGACGGGACATGTTGTCATGGCAAGCGAATCAACAAACACACACGCACAAACACACACACACACGCAAAGAATAAACAACCAACGCGCTTTCACCCAATGACTGTGTGACGAACTCAATAAGTGACTGGCTGTCTGCTGAGCCATTGTTATGTTGTTGAATGTTTAAGTGGGAAAATGTGTGTTAAGTGATCCTATTGCCACAACAACAAAACAGGTCATATAATATACAAGATATAAGTTTCAAGTGTGATAAAAAAACAACAGTAAAAAAAAAGATGAATAAATGCTTAAAATGAACAAAGTGCCCTGTGTAATGTAGCGTCCTTCTAGGCGCATACACACACACACGCACTGCCAACAAACTGGTTTATATGAGTGCTGAAAACTGTGTGTGCGAATCCAAACACCCAACGTGAAATGAAATGAAAGGAATTGAGTTGTGACTGTTTGAAAGGAGGGCAGATCCGATTCAAGAGGAAGAGTTGTCTCAGATATAAGTTAAAAGAAATTGCAAGAATTTACTGGTGTTTGAGCGAATGAAATTTTTGTGTATGTGTTTGTATAGGCATAAGCGGCATATGTGTGCCGATTGAGTGTTGTGTTTTTTTTTTTTTTGATATAAGAAAAGTTGCTGAAAAGCAAGTTGCCAAAAGCAACCGAAAACAAAAAATACAATTTACCGTAGCCACAGAGAGTCAAAGTACAAAAGCAAATAGACGCGTGTGTTAGAAGATTGAAGAAGTAATACAATTATAAAGGCTAGACTTACAGTAAATGACATACATTTGTATACCCAGTTGTAACATTTTCATACCCAAAGTTGCTCGATGTTCCTATCCCAGCAGGAAAGCTTTTCCAGTACATATATAGATGCGCCACATGAAATCCCATTGGACAGTTACTCTTTAAAACGCGGTATAAAAGGCATAACTGAGCTTTAGTAAACGAATTTCGGGTAGCCAGTGGAGCTCCAAACTGATAACCTCCGAAGAGATCTTGGTCCAAGCTTCTCTTCCAATGTGCGTCGTGCTCCTCTTGATTTTTCCTACAAATTGGCGGGACGGGACTCCGACTCCGAACGACATCTGCAGGGCAGATGAGTTTTCACTGAGAGCTTTTCATGTCCAGTTGAAAATGACTCGTCCGAAAACCATTTGCAAAAGGTAATTGGGCTTAAGCAAATCAATTTGCAAGTGGCTCAGACTTCTCTACAGCCCACCACACCCAGTTCAATTCCATGTATGTGCTTGGCAGTTACCCGGGATGTTGCACTGCTCCGAAACTCTGATTATTTTAAATATGTCGGCAATAACGCAACCCATGTCAGATACTCCTATAACCACCTTGATTGCAACACAGTCGAGGAAACTGCCTTAAGTGCCCGTCCGAACTTCAGTGGTCAAGCAGCTTGAGCTAAAGGATTTTATTGAAATCCTGTCAGTAAACTTACAAGCACTATTTCGTTCCTTATTCTGTTCATCTGTGAATCAACTAACTAGTTACCTGCCCCAGGCGAATCCTCCCTCCCAGTCGTATTTCGAGGGAATAACGGAGGTGAAATTTTTACAGTAGGCACACAAAAGACTGTCTTATACGGAGTAAACTGGGATTTGGTAAGAATGCTCGATTTGAGCTCCTACTTTGTTGTTACAGTCCTTTAACTCGCAAATTTTCTAATGAAATCAAACAGATTACTCGCCACTCCTCAGCTTGTTTTGATGCCTACAGGCAGAATTTTGTTTAACTCCCCTTCGATGTTCACGAAAGCATCTAGAGAAAACGATTGTTGTTTTAGAGTTCCCTAAATTTGCTTTATAGTCGTATGCGGAGCCGTTTACGTAGACTTGCCATTACAAAACACCTCCCCCGCCCCACCCCCCCCCCCCCCCCATATTTCAAGTCGAAGTTTTACACATTAGTCAGGTACTCTAAAGCTTTTGGGGGAAACAAGGAGCGCCTACTGGCTTTTATAATCCAGGTAACTGTGACCATATTTCTAGACTTTGATATGCTGTTCATTTAAAAACAGTTAGTTGTAAATGGTGGCCAATCAACGGCAGAAAATCCCAAAAAAACTAGAAGTTCCGCTCGTATAATACCATACGGGCCCAAGAGTTGTAGATCTTGATAGAATTAATAGCTCACATAAGGCTGCTTTCTTGCAGGGATCTATCCAGGCATTATAATATACTCTAAATCGCCGGTGCTACTTGTAGAGTTTCCTCCTATACATGGGTGGCATGAGGAAAATGATCGTTCAATTGAAACTTTTTGGACTCATTACCTGATCACCATTCACATCAAAACGTAAAAGTGACTAAACCAACACCAACTCTGACGAAATGCTTGAAGCTTTAAAATAGGTTTACAAAAACAAAACAAGTAAAGAGGTGCCAAAGTACGTGCGTTCGGTTTGGTTCCCTTATGATTAGGAAACAACGCTTAAACTGTGGTGTACTTTAGGCCTCAGAGCCTTTAAATTTTTTTTTTCATCAGCTCACATTTCTACAATGTAACAGAGTACAGAGTCCGAGGAGGATGTAAATAACTTTGTTATAATTGGATCTGGTTAGTCTGTAAATGACACTACTTAGCTCAGATTCACCAAGAAGTGCGCTTTCTTCTCTCAGTCCGCTAGGAGGAGTTCTGAAAAGGTGAGATTATTATTTAGCCTCACCTAAAATTATTTTCCAGATTCACCCTAGTATTACTACCATGGAGGATGCCAATTAATCTAAAAAATAAAAAAAAATATATTAATTCGTTTAAAATGCTGATAAATATTAAAATTTCTATGCATACATACCAACTTATGTCGACCAGCATTATAATAATTCCAAGTTCTACAAGTTCATTCAAAGTTTGACTAGTCAGAATGGCGCGCCCAAAAGTATACTACACACTTACAAACATGACAGGCTATGAAATAAATTCAAAATTGTACCCAAGGCAGCCGTTTCGAGCCACAAACGTTGCTGGTGCGACTTACAATTTATACACAAGCAGATAGATGTATGTATGTGGTAATATGTATCTATGTTTGTACGTGCATTTACGCCCAAGGACTAATAGCACTCACGAAAATATGCAGCAGCACCACAAAAAAGTGCACACATTTTTAGGCGAATGACTTTTTGGCAACACAGCAACAACTATGCATGAGACAGCGTAGAGGTTGAACTCTAGAAAGTGGCGGTCGCTACAAAAAGTGGGCGTCCAGAGAAGACACACCCACGCGCACACAGAAAGGCAAAAAACTTAGTTCAATAAAAAGTATATGAAAGTAAAATGAAGAAAACAAGTAGGTGAGATAGCGCTTTTTTATGAAATCTGTCTAAAAGCAAGACAAGCAGAACAAAAATCTATTGCTAGCAGACGTACACAAATATTTCTTATATGTGTCTCAAACAATGTGCCAAAAACCAAGACAACAAATAAGTTGAGAAAATAAAGAAAGCTAAATTTATTTGTAACGAAATAAGAATTTGCTCGAAAATTTGTGCAAAAAACTAGCGCTTACAATAGATCTATCAATGAAGTAGCAAGCAGCTATGAATGTACAGTGGCGAATAAGCAGTTTGCAATGTTTTTCCGGCGGATGGAGTTCCAAGTTTGGCTAAATTTTGGATATTTTTGCTGACTTTCGTGAAAGGTTTAACAACTTCAAGTTTAAGATGCAGGACACTTATTACAAAGGCCGATAAGTTTTATAACCAGAAATGGGAAAACACTTTTCGAAAGCCCTTCGATACGTTGATTCTGAACCCTATGTTTTTTCCGATATTTACTACGCTTTTCGCTTTTACGTTTGAAAGTGGAACTATTTTGCTGGAAAATAATGTCTATTTTTTGGAAGGCGCTCTTTGAGATTTGAGGTATTGTTCTTTGAAACTCCGTTATACTATGTTCAAACAGTAAAATAAATTGAGGTTATTTCGACTTAAATTGAGTGGTGTTCATGCAACTCACTTTAGCTTTCACAATAGTATTTTGATAGCTGGTTGGCTCATCCCTACAGCAACAATATACCTTTGTTCAGACTGTCAAAATGTGCGTGTTGGTATTAGGCGAATGGAATGGAATGAAAACATAAAACTTTAAAATTTTTTTGTGTTGTAAGAAAATGTGTTCAATGTTTTGGTTTCGTTCCTCTTCTTTTGCAAATCATACTCCAGTGAAATGAAAAAAATAAAATCAACTGATGAAATGAGCCAACCATATGGTTGAGCCTTGCGTAAAACTGACGTTGAAATCTACTCAATAAACACACTTTACAAGGTTGCATTTGCAGTTTGAAACAATTTCTTACGCAATTTTATTTAAATTGGCAATTTATTATTACAATTTATTATATGATAAATTGCGTAATAAATTGCCCAAATGGTATAAATTGCCAATTTGGTGTGTGTTTGTACCTAGTATTAGGTTCGCGATATTTTTTCATACAAAATTACTTCACAAATTTGAAGCATACTTTCAGGCATGTAAAAATAGATAAATGTAAGACGCGACAATTTCCGAATAGATTTAGGGCCAAGCTTCTCTTCCAATTCGCATCCTGCTCCTTCTAGTTTTTCTTCCAAATCCGTCGGACGCAACCTACATGTTTACGCCGACTACGAACGGCAAGGCAGTTGAGCTTTCACTGAGAAGCTTTCCATGGCAGAAATGCACTTGGAGTATTTTCCAGATTTTGATGTTGCTTTGCCCGGTGCGTGAACCCAGGATCTGCGGTGTGGTACCACTTCATCTGCTACCCAACTCCCTACGCAATATAAGAAAGTCTTCCTGAAAGTGTGCTATTGCTTTTGTACAAAAATATATAAAGCATTTATTATTAATATTGGGCCTCGATGCATTGTGACCTTTATGCAGATGAATTGTTCTTGACTTTTCAGCCTTTTACTGGAGGCCTTTAATGCGTTAAATGCCATTTCAACTTTTGTAGCTCATATCACGCAGGAATTAAGACTCAAGCCACTTAAAGGGGCGAGTGCTGCCTTGCCAGATGCATTCATAGACAATGCGAACGTTTCATGCTCCAGTTCACAAAAGCGACAGATTTGCTTATCGGATACATTTCACTTTCCGAAGGCCCTATCGTTGCTGCGAGTATAAACAATTTGGCCTGCATTTGTCCTGCAAATTTTGATCCAGCGTCGTCTGAACTGCTATGTTTCCTAGTTTCTTATGGTTTGCTCAGCGTGTACATTTGTGGGTGTACAGAAGAGCTCCAGCTCTAGTCTGCCTCTTCAAAACCTTATGTTTGACTCCCAGATCACTTAGGACATTCATCCGATAACTTAGAAGTAATTGTATAAGACTGCAAGACAGGTAAGGGTATCTGACAAAATGAGGATACTCCTTGAAGACAAGCCTCTTTGTAAAAATTCTCTGCCTAAAATTTGGTGCGGTAGCATCCCATTGGTAAAAATTTCTTTAAGTTCGGCCCATGTATCAAAATATCACATATAAATTATTATTCTTTCAAACGTGGCAAAGTTACGTATGGAATGCAGTAGAAAATGTGTTTCTCGCATATTTATGTAAGGATATCTCGAAAACAAAAATTAAAAATTTGTTTCAGTCTCGATTTCTTTTAAATTTTGTCGGCCTCGTTTACAATATTTTACCCGCCACTGTATCGTCATATTTGAATGCACGAAAAAAATTTGCTTCAAGCTTTGAAAAAAAAACGAGTGAAGTGAAAGCAAAAAATGCGCTTTTAAAATTGTTTGCTGTTTACATTTGTGTGTGTGTGCGTATGTACATAAGGTATCCTTATAGCTTCATTCACATATGTAACGGTATGCACGTACGTTTATATGCGGCAAATACCAATAATTGATTGATTGAAAAAATCGAGTGCAATGATTGTTTGCCCGTAGAGCAAATGGAATGACACAAATAGAGGTTGGTAGTCATAAAATTATTTGTTAGAATGAATGTGGAATAACAATAAATGCAAATTATTGAGTTTTAGTTTTCGGCTGAAAAAAACTTGCTTTATACTTATTTCAAAGTGTTATACTTTTGTTAGAGAGTTTCAAAAGGAACTTTTAGTCCTTATGGTATCGTTTATAAAATTTTTAGCAAAACTATTCGCCGACGAAGCACACTCTTTCCCTTTTTCGCTCCATGTATTTTGCTATTGTTTCATTCTTGACTACTTTAATAACTTTTCGTATGCGTGAAATTTTGAAGTCAAATATGTTAACTTTTATTTTTGCACAGAATTAGGGATTGTTTTGTTTAAACCAATTCATATATTCAATATTCAAAAGCTGTGAGAAGTATCCGGAGCCAGTTACCGCACTGAGAGAAAAAGACTGGTAAAATCAATCGAAGTACGGGTCAATTCAATTGAAATTTTTGTCAATTTTTATCCATCGCAAAAAGATGTTGAATCAACTGCGCACAAATCGTTGATTCGTAGTTGACAGTTTTAGTAGTCAAATGAACAAAAAAGTTGTTGCGACAGCTTTGTACGAAAGTATATATGCTGCGGCATTTGCAAGGCAGATGAGTTTTCACTGAGATCTTTTCATGGCAGAAACACACTCGGAGTGCTTGCCGAACAGTTCCGAGGGGCGACCCCGCTTAGGAAAATTTTCTTCTAATTGAAAAACCTTATTTCTAAAATTTTGATGCTGCTTTTCCCGGGGTGTGAGCCCACCACGGCGGCCGCTATATAAATACGTAAATATGTGAATACATAAATACGCATGCTTGCTACATATACATACATATGAATTTAGAAATGAAAATAGTAGTCACAAAACTGATTCTCAATTCTTTCAGTTGCAGCTCAGCTCATTCCCAATTTCTTCTCTCGCATGTAGTTGCCACACTTGATTGTTTCGAATAAAACTTGTATTATAAATGTTTGACGTAACATTTTAAAAATAGAACTTGTAAGTTATAGAAAAGTAAAGAATCAAAATGCAGGAAAGTAATTCACCACTGGAGTATCTTTACATGTAATTCGGCTAGTTTAATTTTTGTAACACTTTAAATTGAAACGATTCCAAAACAACTCAAACTTTTATTTTGTCGGAAACATCAACATTAAAAAAGGATGTTTTTTTTATTATCTTAATAGATTCGTTCGCGTGAGTGAAAATTCATAAAAACTTGAACAAAATGTTACTAACTTTGGAAAAATTCTGTTCGTTCAAGCAAAACTTTTGCAACAAGAGGGCGCAATTTTGCATTTCGCTTGGATGAGAAGTTGCACAATTGTACCCGATAAATAGGTGTCCCGGTATCTCATAATTTTTTGCACAGTAAATTCAAAAAAGGGTTTTTTCGTTTTGTATTGATAACTGAAAAACTAGTTTTTTATTTTTGTTCCATTTTGTGGGTTTTTTCGATTTTTCTTATTTTGGTGTTTTTTTTTTTAACAAGTGGCACCATCGTCATAAGTACAAAGTAGAGAGCGCAGTGAGCGTAAAATCTTTTTGAAATTTGCTCATGTATTGACAGTTGATCGCCGTTGAAATGCTTGTAAGATCAGTTGTGTTAACAGAAAAATCAGTTAGATTGATTGGGAATCTGTCAATTTTATAACATTTTGTTAACTTAGGAGCGACAATTTCTCTTCTGTTGAAATGACTAAACTAATTTGTTCACTTGACAAAGAACTCGGTCGAATTAACCATAATTCGATCAATTTCACCGAATCTCCGTTAAGTCAAGAACAACAGAACCGATTTGTTGATTTTACTAGCACCATTTCTTTCAGTGCGGCAGGCAAGCGACGAACTGTTGTAAGTACATGCCCTCACGTGAAAATATTCACATTTAGTTTATGGGGAGTCGTAAATTTGGAGAAGTTTCTGTACCAGTCCTTAGACACTTACAAGAAGAGTCGGGCGTAAATGCCAAGAAACCATGAACCTCAAAATTAATATCACTGCAAGAATTGGACAAATAGCTTTACTGAAATATGTAAAACTGACCCTTACAATTAGTTTACTTACAAAGAAAAACTTTATCCAGCCTCTCAAATTAAAAAAAATAAATAAATGTAAGGCGCGATAACCTCCGAATAGAGAGAGCTTCTCTTCCAATTTGTGTCGTGCTCCTCTTGCTTTTCCCTACAAATTGGCCGGACGGCACCTACATGTTTTATGCCGACTCCGAACGTTACCTGCAAGGCAGATGAGTTTTCACTGAAAGCTTTTCATGGCAGAAATACACCCGGAGCGCTTGCCAAACACTACCGAGGGGTGACCCCGCTTAGAAAAATTTTCTTCTAATTGAAAAACCTTATTTCTAAAATTTTGATGTTGCTTTGCTCGGGGTGTGAACCCTGGGCATACGTTGTGGTAGGCGGAGCACGCTACCGTGACACCTCGGTGGCCGCCGTATATCAAATTAAAATTCTTTAAAAACACTCGACGGACATAAAAATCGTGACTTAATTCAAACAATACACATTAGACTGGCTCGATTTATTAACAGATATCGTGCCATCCATTTTTCGATAGGACTTGGGCTCAGGAAAAAAAAGTTCCACTACGCATACCCAAAAAAATAATTTTCGAGCCTGCGAAATTTAATTGTTTTGACTTTTTTCTACTTTGATTTTTAAGGTTTTTTTCATGACCTACTAAAAAATTTTCATTTTAAATATTTTTTTTTTTTTTTTTTTTCAAACAGAAAAAAAATGTTATCGGCAACGTATTTAGCGGACGTTTTCGGGTCGGACAGGGTATACATATCAATATTTTTTTAGTAGGTCATGAAAAAACCTTAAACACCAAAGTCGAAAAAAGTCAAAAAAAATTAAATTTCGAAAATTATTTTTTTGGGTATGCGTAGTGGAACTTTTCTTCCTGAGCCCAAATGCTATCGAAAAATCGATGGCGCGATATCGGTTAACTTTCGTCCATACAAATCGACCCACCCTAATACACATACATACAAGTGGAAAAAGCCACTAAAATGTTGCCAAAATTTAGTTGTTTGCCCTGAAGAGTATTAGAAAGGATCTACATAATTAACAATACACATACACGCAAACATATTAAGCACTAACTTTGCCGCCAACTCAAAAATTAACTTAGCTGCTGCTGCTGCCAAGACGTGCTCAAAACAAAAACATAAACATTGTTTAAATGAATAGTTTAGTTGAGAGGCGCTTGCAAATAAAATTAAATTACATTTAACTCACTTACACAACTAAACGTGCTACACACACACACCCAAAAATACACTTACAAATGTACAGACGTATTTACAAAGCAATTTGTTCTATTTACATAAATTGTTTTGGCGTTGTAATTTCGCCGTTATTGTTGGCGTCTAATGCATTGCAGGCGTTGGCGTTGCGCGTGTTAGTGTGGGTGTGCACGCGATAAAATATGCTAAGAATTTTAATGAGCTGTCAATGCCTATAAATAGCTAAAATAGAGTAAGCGCATGTATTTTTTTTTTAACAGAGTATCTAATCCTTAATTTATTCAACATAAATAAATAAATATAACGGAGGATGAATGTTAAAATTTAGTAAACAAACTTGTAGAATTTTTCCTTTTTCAAACCTAATTATATCTAAATATTGTCGTTGATAAAAAATAAAAACACTGAAAACACTGTGCTACAGCTTACATATGATTTTACACTTCAAGAAGGGTTTAGTGAAGAAGTGGCTGTTCAAAGAGATCATCCGACGCCCAGTCAATTAGGAAAACCCGATCGATGTCAACAAGAGATGATGCCAATATAGCTAAAACACACATGTGCACGTCACATGAATAAAGCAGAGAAATGCTATTGAAACGTACGAAAAAATAGTTCTAGAAGGAAGTGAAAAACAGACTTCAAAAAGCATTTCCTTTGTACGTAAACTCCATGAAACCAAACAGAATTGTTTACGTTATTATGAACGACGAAACGTCTTTGAAAATGGACCTTAGAAAGTTGCCAGATACCCAGTTCAACTGCGTGAAGACTGGAGAGAACATTACCATTCGAAAAAAAAAACACCTTGATAGACAAGTTTGGTAGAAAGATCTGTTGGCATAAATCCACGCCGTTTTCTACAATGGGAGCCATTAACGCAGAATTTTACATGAAATAGTGTCTTAAAAAGCGTCTTTTGCCTATTGTACGTCGTCATAATGGTCCAACTATATTTGGGACGGACTTGGCTTCAGCACTTTATGTTCGTGGTAGATTTTGAGCGTAGAAGTGGACAAATGCTAATAATATCTTAAAATTATTAGCATAATTGCATTAAAGAATTTTGGCGTAAGACCCTGCTAGCGCAAAGACCTAAAAGCGTATTGGCGTACTAACGTAAAAGCGTACAAGCGCAAAAGTAAGTACGTATGCTGTATAACTAGCATAACAACATTAAGCAGTATAAATGTAAAGAAGACTATCGTGAAAGCGTACCATCGTGAAAACGTATTAGCGTTTCCGCTACAATTTGCTATTTCCATTGCCAAAATGAAGTTACGATCTCTTCTAGAAATTTTGAGGTTTCAATTAAACAGTATCTGTTGAAGCGACTTAGGTTAGTTTAGGTTGAGTGGGATCCACTCCGGCAAGGGAAGTTCGCATGGCTGTCCGTTACAATACCACGTACTAAAGCAAGGATGTAGTTTTGGAGAAAAACCCATCTTGACCCTGAACAAGTCCTTCGGGGATCGTAGTGAGCCAAAAAAGTGATAAAAAATAAAATAAATAGAAGGCGCGATAGCCGCCAAAGGGATAGCGACTTTGCTGCATGTCGAGACTTACCGCAATCAGCATTGATAGATTAGCCTTGGTGAACCAAATAGTTTTAGCCGACCGATCGTTACCCACTTCTGACTCGAAGAAAGTCACTAGACTACAGTGTTGGATACCCCAACGTTTGCTTAGCTGAATCGATGCCCATCTAAAGAAGAGCGGACCAAAGGTGGTTAGGGGTACTTCATGTCCCCTACAGCCATCTACATTTGGTTCATTATACCCAGCCACAGTAGGATGTTTACGTGATAATTGACAGTGATACTGCTATGACCTGGGATCCAGGTTGACATTATTCTTCAAATTTAGCGACGCGACTGAGAGGGGATCAGATATTGCCATACCACTCACGAAAGCAGCAAAGCTGAACTAAGTACTTTTCGAAAAAAAAAAAAACCATCTTGATAGAAAAGTTTGGTAGAAAGATCTGTTGGCATAAATCCACGCTGTTCTCTACAATGGCAGCCATTAACGCAGAAGTTTACATGAAATAGTGTCTTAAAAAGCGTCTTTTGCCTATTGTACGTCGTCATAATTGTCCAACTACATTTGGGACGGACTTGGCTTCAGCACTTTATGTTCCTGGTAGATTTTGAGCGTAGAAGTGGACAAATGCTAATTGATATCTTAAAATGATTAGCATAATTGCATTAAAGAATTTTGGTGCAAGAGCATGCTAACGCAAAGACCTAAAAGCGTATTGGCGTTTTAACGTAAAAGCGTACCTGCGCAAAGTAAGTAAGTATGCGGTATTACTAGCATAACAGCATTAAGGAGTATGAATGTAAAGAGGACTATCCTGAAAGCGTACCAACGTAAAAGCGTACCATCGTGAAAACGTATTAGCGTTTCCGCTACAATTTGCTATTTCCATTGCCAAAATGAAGTTACGATCTCTTCTAGAAATTTTGAGACTTCAATTAAACAGTATCTGTTGAAGCGACTTAGGTTAGTTTAGGTTGAGTGGGATCCACTCCGGAAAGGGAAGTTCGCATGGCTGTCCGTTACAATACCACGTAATAAAGCTAGGATGTAGTTTTGGAGAAAAACCCATCCTGACCCTGAGCAAGTCCTTCGGGGATCGTAGTGAGCCAAAAAAGTGATAAAAAATAAAATAAATAGAAGGCGCAATAGCCGCCGAAGGGATAGCGACTTTGCTGCATGTCGAGACTTACCGCAATCAGCATTGATAGATTAGCCTTGGTGAACCCAATAGTTTTAGCCGACCGATCGTTACCCACTTCTGACTCGAAGAAAGTCACTAGACTAAAGTGTTGGATACCCCAACGTTTGCTTAGCTGAATCGATGCCCATCTAAAGAAGAGCGGACCAAAGGTGGTTAGGGGTACTTCATGTCCCCTACAGCCATCTACATTTGGTTCATTATACCCAGCCACAGTAGGATGTTTACGTGATAATTGACAGTGATACTGCTATGACCTGGGATCCAGGTTGACATTATTCTTCAAATTTAGCGACGCGACTGAGAGGGGATCAGATATTGCCATACCACTCACGAAAGCAGCAAAGCTGAACTAAGTACTTTTAGCTATTTTTAACAGTTTTGAAGATGAAGAAATTGTAGAATTTTCTTTTTCTCCTTATTTACTTGGGAAAGTAAGAGGAAGATGTATGGGGAAAGAAGGGAAGGAAAGTTAAGGATTCGGAAAATTAAATAGCATACCAGCGTGAAGTAACGAAATCTTACTAAGTTTCTTAAAGGTTTTAAGTTAGACTTGAAATCTTAGCAAATTATTATGGTTATTGTTGTTGATTTACTTTGACATACTTAAATAAACATAAATAATTATACTTTTAACCTGCGGATATTATTTTGCATAACTTTTTGATTGATTTCCTTTGAAGGCTTCTGACCTCATATGATTTATGGGTTGTTTATATTCAGTTGCCTTAGCAATCTTAAATAAATAAATTCATAAAAGAACTGAAATAGAAACAAAGCACTAAATATGTAAATACATTCGAAGCTTAACTACGACAGGCACATTGTATTAGATACAGTTTACTTGAATAATAAAAATAAAAAATCGAAATACCAAAATAAAAGAAACACAAATTAGAATAACAAAAGGTTGAAAATAGAGTATTTTTTGCAATAAAATTTTTAGCCAAAAATAGTTTAAAAAACAAAAAAAATATTTGAATAGTAAAAAGGAATTGAGAACAAGCATTTGCATTCATAGTGCTTGAGTGTTAGAATTCAACAAAACTATTTGGTGTAGCTTTAACAAAACTAAACAGGGAAACAAAAACAAAAACAAAAACACAAACACATTTTCAAAATAACAAAAGCCAACTATGCCCCTGCAAAAAATTTGATTAGTCTAAGATAAATCCGGGATTAGTCGCAAAGGAGTATGAGGCCAATGTCAGTTTTGATCTCTTTGTATGAGTTGAACTGTACCCTTTTTGTTTGAGCATGTCATATGAAGAGACTAGTTGTACCCATTTAATACCGAAGGGAACGATGGTACCAATTCCTTTTGTACCCATATGGAAACGAATGAAGACTAATCCCTTTTCTTATCGAAAGGTGTTAGTTTTCATAAGGAATGAGCATTAGACTGTGTCGATTTATTAACCAATATCGCGCCATCGATTTTTCGATAGGATTTGGGCTCAGAAAAAATATTTCCACTACGCATACCCAAAAAAATAATTTTCGAAACTGCGAAATTTCCTTTTTTTTTTTTACTTTTTTTCGACTTTGATTTTTAAGGTTTTTTCATGACCTATTAACAAATTTTCATTTGATTGTAAAATTTATTTTCAGAAAACTGTTTTCGATAACGTTTTTAGCGGACATTTTTGGGTCGGACATGAAAATTTTTTTAGCAGCTCATTAGGTCATAAAAAACCTTAAAAATCAAAGTCGAAAAAAGTAAAAAAAATGAAATTTCGAAAATTATTTTTTTGGGTATGCGTAGAGGAACTTTTTTTCCTGAGCCCAAGTTCTATCGAAAAATCGATGGCGCGATATCGGTTAACTTTCGTCCATACAAATCGACCCAACCTGATCAGCATATATACATTTTAAACACAATATTAAAGCTTGCAAAAGGTTGTTAAATAAATCTAAGTAAAAAAGTTATATAGTCGCCAACTCCTTCCACAAGGTATTGGTCAACGATAATGGAACAGATGGTTCTAGTCATTTAGGTACGGTATAGAGGGCTCCGCATTTTCCAGTAATCTTTTTTATTTTACTCGTTTCGTTGTTGCTTTTCTATTGCTTCTTAAAATGGACTGAATATATGTCAAACTGACTTATCCAAACTGTACCAAAATGGGACCAGAGCTGATCAATTATGCTCCAATGTAGACAAAAGAGATCAAGCGGTGACCACTCTTTTTAGGGATTAGTCGCGCAATTTTTTGCAGGGCCGGAACAAACAATATGCTAACACATATACATACATACATATGTACTAACATATTTGAAGAAAGATATATTGCGGTAGCTCGTAGAGACATTGCATGCCCTACCAACCTTGTAAGGGCTGTCAAGGAAAATCGTTACGCGCTATTTGTCTGAATAAATCACATCAAAATGCCACATCAAGTTCGTTACAAGTAAACAATGATGACTGTTGTTGTTGTGGTGAGTTTGCCTTGCTTTGTTTGCATCTCTTTAAGGGTGATGCGTCAACGTTTTTTTGCTTATCTACTTTACTTTTATTTGGATTTTCGCTTCCTTTCTTGCTTCTGCCTAATTTGCCATGCCACATGGGAGTAAAAGCAAGCGAGAGATATGTGGTAGATAAAACAAATCATATGTCACAGCGAGTTATAACGATTATGACATTGTTATCTATTAAATTAAATGTGTACGTATGTGCTACAAATCACACATACGTAATATAGCCAGTAAAAATATGCATACATATGCGCCATGATAGAGGAAGAATGGCGGATATGAATACAAAGTGAGTACAGTGTACTTTCTCATAACGTTCGAATCCCTGAACTGTCGAATAAATAACTCCATTATACAGTATTGTAAAATGATCTTTATTTAGACTACTTTGGGAGCAGTACTTCACAAATATACTTCAAAACTAATAGCGTGTTTAAATCAAACTGACTAGTTATTCCTTAGTTTGTGCTGCTTTTATACTCTCTGTTGTTTCGCTCGCATACTTCTCCTGAGATCTAGACTTTTCACGAAGATGGAATATCTCTATCGCATACTTGCGTGTGTAGGTGTGAGCAAAAACTTCGTCTCTTAGCTGATTACTACATATGTGTATGTGAGACAATTTATTTGCTTTAAGCTGCTGGTTATCTGTGTAGAATTGCCTTGTAAATAAGCGTGGCTGCTTGCCGTTTTTGTTGTTGCGAATATTTACTAACTGCATAGTGATGTCAACATTCGCCGCAATAGCTTTCAGTGGAACTGAAAATAAGTAACCTTTTAAAACTCTATTTGAGAAGGGCCTGAAGGTTTTGCTGAAACCATCCAAATCCAAAATAATGGTCAGTCAGAAACTGAGTAGCTGCTTTCCGCTTCCTTCTTGTTACTGTTGACAATATGAGTCATTTATTCCTTTTATAATCTATGAGTTAACCAGAGTCTCTTTGTTACCTCCTTTTATTTTAGCAATCACTTTATGGCAACAGCGCCCCATGCTCCTCCTTCGCATGGTCGCCCGTCTACATGAAGGCTCTCTTCAAATACCGCGCAATGCACATATGCGAGCGGCTTAGCTACGTAGTAGGGCGCTATGGAGTTTGGCTAAACCCTCACACCAGTGATAAGTTGACTAGCCTGGAAATGGCTTGAGGATTCAATGATGGAAAGGAAACTGTGACATGCAACTACGAGTGGGTCAAGTTCAGAGCAATCGTTTAAGGTGTTGGGTCCAATACCTGCCCAGATCAGCTTGTTGAGCGCCAAAAACTTGGCTAAGAAAATTGAAGGTAAAAGGCAAGTAGAGTTGCAACTAAAAGTAGTGTTTTGGAACGGGAATTTTTAAAGATATGTTAGCAGTGATTCTAAAAGGAACGCCAAGGCAAATAATGTAATGCAGGCGCTATAAGGAGCTTCTTTTCCTATTTGCGTCGTGCTCCTTTTTTAATTTTTCCTTACAAATTGTTTCTTAAAGTTTATGTCAAATGGCGGCAATAGCGAAGAAGTGGCAATACCTCGCTATATTTGTATCATGATTCCAAATTTTTTGTTATTAGCTGTTATTTTGTGACACAAACAAATTGAAAAAGACATACTCCGGTAGAAACAGTGTCTTTATGGGATAATATGTGGGCTATGAAAATAATTTACGCGAACACTTCGGGATGACTTTAGGACCCTATATATAAATGTGAAAGTTTGTATGGGGTTGGAGTACGCCACCGAATCGCGTAAAAATGTACACAGTTCTATATTTTGCCCTCGGAACGGTAATTGGCATGGATTTTTTCACAACAAATGTCAGATAGTGTATCGTGCGATTTGCTTGAAATTCAGTACAGGGGGTACCGTTACTAGCTCATTATTTGAGAAGCTTTTCCTTCCGGGAAGTGAACCATAGACTGACCTATTCCCAAAAGGTTTAATTTATAGTGTGATACTCTTGAAATTCGTTAAAAGGGACCTCTTCGACAGAGAAAATATTTAAGGAACTTTTCATTCCAGGAAGTGTACCAGGGGCCAACCTATGTTAATGTGTTTACTCCTTCTGTACTTGTGACGGTACTTCCCCTAAACGACTGGATCGATTTTGATGAAATTCTGTGTGGATGTTTAATTGGATTTGATGATGCTTTAGATTCATAACTTGACCCGTTCTTTTTCTTATCTTTCCGGGAATAGAGCTAAGGCCGACACACTCAAAAAAATTATAACAAATTATGGTACGATTTGCTTGAAATATGGTAGAGGCGTAGCTCCTTGCTTATTATTTGGGAAACTTTTTTGTCTGGAAACTGGGCCGGTGAACAGCTTAATTGTAGCACTCCTATTAATGGAGCTTGTTTTGCTAAAAAGTTAGTACCGGGTTCCTTCTTCGACAGGCTTAATATTTGCGGTCTTTTTTTTCTGGCAAGAGGTCCAAAGTTCGAGCAATTTTTTTGCGATTTGCTTAAAATTTATTATTTAGGCAGCCTTTCGAGTTGGTTAGTATTATATATAACAAGTAAGGGTGTCTAAATTTGAGAGTAGCCAAATATTATATACTCAGCGTGAGTTTTAATTGTGCAGTTCATTTCAGTTGAATTTTTTTCTTATCTTACTGAGTCATATTTCAAACACAAGCTATTCCCAAAAAAGATATTTCAACATTCTTGGTTAATATCTACTAAATAATTAGGTTTTTTGTGTTTTCCAAAATTTCATATATATAAAAAGTGGGCGTGGTTATAATCCGATTCCGCTCAACTTGAATAGCGATGGGAGATGAGTGCCAAGGAACTCATATACCAAATTTCAATAAGATATCTCAGTATTTACTAACGCTATCGTGATCACAGACAGACGGACGGATGGACGGACATGGCTAAATCAATTCATTTTTTCATCCTGAGCATTTTGATATATGAAAGTCTATATTTATCTCGATTCATTTATGCTGTTACGATCAAACGTTATGTTATCAAAGCACGCTGAGTATAAAAACAAATGCAAAGTCAGTCGGTAAGGAGAAAGAGAAAGGAAAGAGGAAGACAAAAAAGACTAGTAAGGGGGAGAGACAAAAAATAAATTGGGATTAGGAAAGTAGGAAATGGAGATAAGAATGGAGAAATTGCGTGGGGAAGTAGAAGAGAGTGGGAGAAAGAGAAGGCAGGGAGATGAAGGAAAATAGAGGAAGGTTGAGGAAAGAAAATTCGAATAGGGGAGTTAAGATCGAAAAAGCCAAAAAAAGAAGATAGGAAGGATATACAAGGATCAAATATAGAGAGAGAAGGGAGAGGCAAGAAGGCTCCTTATTGAACTTGTGGTGGGGTAGGCAGGGATGGCCTGAAGTTTTAATGTGGTCATGTAAATTGTTCCCGAGTTGATCGGGCTAGTATCCTAATGGTGCTGTGTTACCGGAGCGTACCGTATCCGTATCCGGCAAATGACCATCACATCGACAACACTCCCCAAAGACTTCGGGGAGTAACCTTATCGCTACAACAATAACAACAACAACAAGAAGATAAAAAAATATCTCTGTTTACTGGGAGCGTAGATATATCGCAGGGAGGAATATTTTATTATATTGAAAATACTACGTGATAATTGCGGAATGGTTCTAGGGATCGTCTCGATATTATCTTCAAGGTTATTTTGGAATTATTTGCGGGACTGATTGGGACTGCGCTACATCATTTTGTCGTCTTTTGCTGTTTTATGGATAATTTCTGAACCATTTCGAAGTTTATTTCGTTGCTGTTTGGGAAGTAATTTTGTGATATTTTGTAGTCACTTCTGGATCATTGAAACACACATATACAGTAAAATTTATTTCAATCAAACTGTATAGTGAAGATGACACGCCTATTTTTGAAAAAATCTAAATTTCGTATTTTTTTTTATCACAACGGAGGTCCCTTTGCCGATATTCAGTTTTTATTTTGACAGCAACAGATACATATATCAAAACCCGTTTGCATGACAATAACACAATTTTAATCCTTGCCGGTTTTATTTAAGTTGACTTGACAGGCAGGCCGCACGGCCGCATGCACGGCCGTTGTGACCGAATTTTGTAATTGAAATTTAAGTAACTTCGCTATAAGCTTGAAACTTGGAATATATTTGAGAACCCGATGACAATGCAATAATAAGAAAAAAAATATCCGCTAGGTGGGGCATGGATCGAGATATTCACAAAAATCGTATTTGTGGTTCGATTTGGCTCATATTTGGAACACATAATACATACAAGAATAGAAAGCGACCTATAAAAAATAGCCGCTAGGTAGCGCAAAGATTGAGATATTTAAAAAAAATCGTTTTTTGGTCCAATTTGGTCCATATTTGGAATACATAATACATACATGAATAGAAAGCGACGTATGGTGTCCGATTTGGCTCATATTTGGAACAAATATTACATACAGTCCGTTAGAAGTGACAACAAAATATTTTGGAGTTGGTGTACGGACAAGCATACGTGGCGCAGAGTCGAGTAAAGTCTTTGGAAGGATTATGTATTGAGGACTTAGATTGTAACAAATTGTCAGGAAAGAGTCCTCGTAATAATGAGTCACTAAATAAACTAAATAGAATGAGAAATAATAGGCAATTAAATAAAGACT
Source organism: Eurosta solidaginis (assembly GCF_040869045.1). Taxonomy (NCBI): domain Eukaryota; kingdom Metazoa; phylum Arthropoda; class Insecta; order Diptera; family Tephritidae; genus Eurosta; species Eurosta solidaginis. The sequence goes on along the minus strand of NC_090323.1, from coordinate 251,136,271 downwards.
AAAAACTTGAAAATAAAATAATTAAAAAAAAGTTTTAAATTAAACGGTTTAATTGAAAACAATACTTACATGAAGTAATAATTATACTAAAAGCTAGAAAATAATTAGGTAGGTCCTAGGTACTAGTCATCACTCTCCTCATCAATCTAGGGTGTTGATCAGAAAATTAAGTAAAAGCGTTGGATGCGTCAAGTTTCTATTTATAGTCATATAAAGATCAACTGAACCTTAATCAGCTTATGCTACGCGTCACATATTTAGAAATTTCACGCGCCCAACGCTTTTATTTAATTGTCTGTTTGGATGAGGGAATGATGACTAGTACCTAGGACCTAACTAATTATTTTCTAGCTTTTAGTTTTATTAATACTTTATATATGTAAGTATTGTTTTCAGTAAAACCGTTTAACTGAAAACATTTTTTTAAAATTATTTTATTTATATTTTATCCAGAGTCAAGAAAAAAATATTAAAATTTTTAAGTGAGTTGCTTATTTTCACAAATAACCAGTAACATTTTTTATTATTTTAATAGTTTTTTTTTTATTCTTTAGGGTCTTTCTCTGTGTAATTATTCCAAAAACGTTGCTCTATGAGAGTTAACATATTATTACGAATATTAGCAAAACTAAGGGGTGCTGCTATCTCTAAGCCGATGCTAAACAGTGTTATCATGCACATCCATAGATCAATCATTATATATCTACATAAACGAAACAATAATTGCGTCTACACATATGTACCATGTACGTTTACGAGCAGCAGAGAATCAATGCAAGAAACACATGCATATATCTGAGATACTCCTGAAAGTATGCGATGAGAGAAGCTATAAATCGTGCAAATGTAGTTACAGCTGAGAAGTTTGAGAGCTGATGGCATCTCGTAGATTCTGGAAATGGAAGCGCCTAGAAGATGCGAACGTTGAAATCAGAGAGTATAAAAGGCAGCAAATGTAGAGGCGCTGGAATTCAGTTTGATGGGAGCTATCAAGCAGTTTCGATTAAGACGCTATCTAGCGAGCCATAGCATTATTTTGAAAGTCACTTTCATTTGAGCTATCAGTTTGGTTATTAAGCAAGCTATTGGTTGCAAAGTATTAGTGTTATTGTGAAGTACTTTAATAAAGGCCATTTTTCCATTATTCAATATTGGAGTTATTTATTCAACAGTTTAGTGATTCGAACTTAGCAGAAGGGCAAATAAGAGGATTTACAATATGAAATTTTTTTCACAAATTTTGTACGCTGAGTACAACGCACTATAGGAAAAAATATTAAAGAAGTAGAACAGGTGAAATTGTTAAGGCAACAGCGCTTTTGATATACGACTCCAGTGGGTCAGTATGCAAAAGAGAAATCAGTCACTGAAAGTGAAAGAGGAATATAAGCAAAAATAATTTGCCCAACATAAAATGAGCGCAAGCAAACAACGGTGAACAACAATGGCTTACGGAAGCGGAAGCATAAAATTTCGACTATAAATTTAAGTGCACCACGTACACCGTGTCCTGGGTGATTCATCACAGAGGGGAAGCTGTTGCAGGTAGACTAGAGCAGTAAAAGCACAAGCAACGTTGGTAGCAAGAATGACAGTGAAACCATTTAACTTGCATGTACGTATGTATCAATGTATCAGTCTGTTGTGGCGAAACAAGTACTAGCACGCTAAGTGCAGCTACACACCAAGTATGTGCGTTATTTTCCACTGTACGTGCACAAAATACACGTGCTGGTGTCTACTTGCACGCAAGCGTGAAAGCAGCGATACTCAAATATGCGCTCATTCCTATAAGTACGTATGTAGTACGTATTTGCACACTCTATCCTTGTACTACTGCTATGTACGTATGTACATATGAACATCCCATTTCCAGTGAATTATTGCAGTAAAAGTGAAAGTTATTACACAGGAAAAACCTTAGCTAGCAGGTGACCCATGAAGGATACAAGCGCACACCAAAATAGCATAAGCATAAACGCACAAAGTGCGGTCAGGATTTATTTTAATGCATGTACCAACATCAAAAAGAGAAAAACAAAGAATTAACAAAATAAAAAGTCGCGCATACGCCATGGTGTACCATTTTTGCTGGCCGCATGTTTGTAATGTACTTTCACTGGCACGAATTTGTGCATGTGTATTTGTTAATGGGTTTGTATGACCACAGCGATATGTTGCAGCAGCTGCAACACGATAACCAGAAAAATAAATAAAATACGGAAAAAGTTTCGCATGTAGGAAAAGCGAAAACAAAATAGTTAAAATAAATAAAAATGTTGCGCGAGACAACGAAAAACGTACGAGAAATAAAATTACATTTAGTAGGAATAAATATAAATCAAAATTGATCGCATGCTGGGGACATTTAAAAATAACAACAAATACAATAATAGCAACAGCAACAAATTTTTGTTTCACAAGTGCACCGAAATAAATAAATATGTCATTTAAAGTTTACTTAATATTTGCTATTTGATAAGCCGTGGGTTTTTATAAATGCCGCCTCACATTGAGCACAGAAGGTCGCATAGTTGAGGGATCGCTTTTTGGAATTTCGCAGAAATTATTCTTATTTTTGCGCGGAAATTCAATTCATTTTGTGGAAACACTTGCTCTGGGAGGAACTAATATAAGAACAGCAAAGCTGGCGTTAGGGCCGCGTTATACTTCAAGGACTCGCAGATCATTATATCCCTAAAATATTTGTTATATATTTTCAGCAGATATCACAGTAATTGCGGTGGCAGCAAAATTGGATATTGAGAGAGTACAAGCGAAAATTTGATTTAAGCAACGCTATGCGTTTACAACGGCGTGCATCAAGAACAATTTTATGAAAATCTTTCCATTCCAGTCCAGTATTGTCCAGCGAGTTGAAACACAACAACTATGCCAGCTAGGCCATATTATGCAAATGGAAGGAGATGCCTCATCCAAGGAAGTATTTTAATCGGAACCCGTCCATAGGAGTAGCGAAAGAGGGAAACCCTTACTCCGCTTGAAGTACCACTTAAAAGCTGTTTAAATTCTCTTGTTGAACGACTAAACTCCAATTAAATATGTACCTGCCTCGAGCGCGGCTGCCTCAATGCGTCAGCGTTATTCAGTTCATTATTGAGAAAGTAAATATTAGTTAGGTGCTATTGAATGGAAATTTACAAATATGATGGTCCTTATTTTCATTTGCACTCTCCTGCTTTTGCTTTATTATGCCGACTCCGAATGGCATCTGCAAGACAGATGAGTTTTCACTGACAGCTTTTTATGGCAGAAATACACTCGGAGTACTTGCCAAATCGCTGCCGGCCCAGCTTAGAACAACTTTCCCCCAATTGAAAAAACTTGTTTCTAAAATTTTGATGTTGTTTGCCCCAGGCGTTAACCCAGAATATTCAGTGTGGTAGGCGGATCATGCTACCACCTTACCACGGCGGCCACTTTAGATATCAATTCCGTATTCAGCACGGCCTCTACAAGGTTACAGTTTCGGATTAGTTTTCAGTCCCGTTTCCGCTTCTTTTTTTAATAACATTTTTTGTTTTCTCATAATTCGGTCCCGGTTTCGATTTTTATTCTGGTTCGCTTCATTTTCTTTACTGATATCTTTCTTGTTGTGATGCTGACTTCAACTCCTGCTTCCAATTTGGGTTTCGTTTAATTTTGGTAGGCGTCCATGCCTCGTTCCGGTTTCAATTGCGGTTGTTGTTGTTGTAGCGATAAGGTTGCTCCCCGAAGGCTTTGGGGAGTGTTATCGATGTGATATAGCTTTGTCGGATACAAATCCGGTACGTTCCGGTAACACAGCACCATTAAGGTGCTAGCCCGACCATCTCAGGAACGATTTATATGGCCACATTAAATCTTCAGGCCATTCTTTCCCTCCCCACCCCCAAGTTCTATCAGGAGCTTGGGGTCGCCAGAGCCTAGTCTGTTAGTGAAACTGGATTCGCCGCGGATAGGTGAGGTTGACAATTGGTTTTTGGAGAACCTATATACTGCGCTGGCAACCTGAAGGGTTGCGCTACACAGCCCCTTCTGGAATCTGTTATTTTAGTCGCCTCTTACGATAGGCATACCTACCACGGGTATATTCTGATCCCCTAACCCGCTGGGAACGTTTAAATTGCGGTGTTAACCTTTGGTTTGGCTGCAGTTTTGATTTTTCTTTCGGTAATTTTCGTCCCTTTCCAGGTTCAGGTTCGGTCTCGATCCTTGTTCTGGTACTGGTTTCGCCTTACCTGCGCTCTAGACCCGTTTCGGGCTTCGTTTGCGGCTGCCATTATGTTTATGGTTTTTTTTTCCAGTGGTTTTATTCTGGCTTCGGGTTTGCTCTTGATTTCGGTTGTAGTTTTGTTTCTGCTATTTGTTTTGAGGTAGGTTGATATTGCATTCGTTTGGAATTGATACCGGTTACGTTTCGGGACTCCATTCGGGTTTCAACTCTTTTTTCGGTTGCGTCTTCAGTCTTAGTTATTTCTGTGATTTAAATTTCAGTATTAGTTATGGTTTTGGTCCTAGTTTTCCTTTCACTTTTAGTTCTGTTCTCATTTTGGTTTCGGAACCTTTTTGGAATCTGCTTTCATTAATGGACCTGAAGTAGTACATTGAAATAATATTCTTGCTGAGTTAAATCGGCACTCCGATGAGCGCACTTTTGTGATAGGTTAATTGGCTTCACGACAATACCGACTATTTTAAAATTAGCAATTTTTTTACTTCAATATTTTAGAAAGACAATTTTGTGCGAAACATTTCTTTTCTATAATAAGCTATCAAAAATTTTGCTTTCAGGTTCCAAGATGTGACAACGGACAGAAGACAGTGTTGCTATGAGCTCAAAATCAACAGCTATCCACTTTCAAGTACACAAAAAAAATAATTACAAAAATGCGTGCAATTAGAAAAATCTTAAAAAATCTCTGTAACACCATCAACATCACCACCTCTTAAATGCACGCCAATAAACCCAAAAAATGCGCTTTCCATTGCGACGCAACGCGAATGTCCTAGACACGCTCCTTGCCGAGACTCTACAAATATTTATTATATTTAGTATAATGGGTTGGCCATTTAGTGGCATGCAACAGTGTGAAACGAAGCGAATGAATATGGAACGAGTGGTGGTGCAACAGCAAGAAGCGGAAAACAAACAACAACAAAGACCACATTACGATCTACACCTGCAAGAGCAACATCATTATCACCGACAACAGCAACAAAAATTTCATAAAATTCCAATGCATACAAAACACTTAAAGCAAATCGTTGGTCTGACAGCAAATGTAAGAGAACGACCCCTCACAGCAACAACAGTATTAGAAGGACAAATACCAAATCAACAGCGTGGAATGTTAGCACCTACAAAATCCACAACAAAAGAATCAACCATGTCATTGTCATCATTCTCATCATTAGACACGCATGACATGCACTCGACTGTAGCAATAATTACAAAAGATTATAAAGACAAAAGTGCACCCAATAGCATTGCTAGAGGCAACATGGCGTATACGCAACCGACAGTGACGACGACCACATTGTTAGCTAACGAAGTCACTGCCCATTCTAATGTTCCAAATGTTCTCAGTGAACCAAATAATGAAAAGGTTAATGTTGTTGTTGGTGTTCAACCGCCTGCGGATATAATTTTATACTCATCGTTAGCTTCCTCTTTTGCACAAGCGGCTGCTCCTTTGCATCAACATCGTCGTGTTTCAAAGGACATCGCACACATCAGCAGTAGTAATAGTAGGAGCAAAGTTTATGCAACACAGCTGCCGCTTGCCAGTAGTGAAAGCACAAATGGTAAGTTTCTTAAAATTTTATTCATTATTTACAATGTTTGCCTTTTTCCACTCTGCTTTAAGTAATTTTAGACGCTAATCATTAAGAAGTTTTCTTTAAATTTAGATGTAAATCTTGAGTAGGCGAACGAATCAATCATAAATTACAGACAACAATATGCGCAATATACGAAAGCATTTGGTGAAATTTGAAGCTTCAATCTGATGAATTGAGGAAGATATGACAAAAATCCTCTTTTCTGAAAAATCGGTTATATGGGGGATACATGTTATAGTGGTCCGATCCGGCCGGTTCAAACAAATGTTTAATCGGACACCTAAATTTACCAGCTCACCAAATTTTATCAAGATATCTCAAAAATTGAGAGACTAGTTTGCATACAAACAGACGAACGGATAGACGGACATGGTTAAATGAACTCAATTCTTCATTCTGATAATTTCGGTATATTTAATGGTGGGTGTATCTATTTTCCTTTAAGGACTTACAATTCTCAGATTCGTAACGAAGTTTAATTTTCATGAAAGTTATATCGGTAGAATTATGAAATCAACTAGCTGTAGTGAGAGCTTCTCCCAAAGTTACGGTTACTGTTTCAGCTATGGCTTTTGGTTTGATAATAACCAAGCTGGTTGCGGTTACGGTAAAATTTAAGGTTATCGAGTTTACGGCCTTATGTTGGGAATAGCTATGTTAGCCTAGTTGAGTTTATACACAAACTGTTTCCTCGTGGAACACAGAGTTATGTGTAAATAGGCTTGCAATAGAGGCATCCCGCAAAGAGATGTTCTCTTTACGCTACTTTGAGTGGTGATCGAAAACTGCTGATTACATACGCGGATGATATTTCTTTTATTGTTGAAGGAAAACTTCCCAATCACGCCCAATCCAAAAAGTTACGAGGGTGTCGGGATTTGGGGTCTAGCCCAGAACAACCTGTCCGATGCAACCATCCCTTGCAAGTGACACACTGACAAGAGTGTGACCGTCCTAAAAATATTGTTTTCCGGCAAACGCAGCACAACCATTTCTCAGAACCGAGCTCAGGTGAAGGATCCGGATTGGATTCGATACCTTCCCGGAACAGGAGAGTAAGACGCAATCCTACTGCAGGGATCTGCTGTAATGATGGCAATTTTTGGGAGGGACGCAACAAATTAAATGGGGTTACACTGAAATGACAGCACTTAATCGGGAAAAATCCCGAGTCGCTCCGGTACATAGAACCAGCTGCCTTGGGGTGAAGCACTGCTACAATAACAACAACAACAAGATAGCATTATCAACAATATATTAATAAGCACGAAGATCGGAACTGGAAAAAAACTTTGATGGAATGAAGGAAGTGGCCATGCTACTATTTTGAGCAGCCCCAGTTTCAATATCATAACTCATTGATTATTGCACTCCTAGCAACATTTTCACAAGGAACTATACAGTGTGTATTCCCGCACGACAAGAATGAACAAATAGCGAATGTAATATTCAGAGTTCTATCAACATTTTTAATAATGGCACTAAGTATGTCTGGAAGTTGGGCGGGGTATAATTTAAATAGACACAGGTATAGAGATCTCCACCGTCTTTCCGACCATTGTGACGTATATCAAGCAAATATCTTAGCAATATTCGGTTTTGTAAAACATTTGACACCTGTAGTCAAAAACGGATGGATAATTTTCGATCTCTGTATGCCGCATATGGTCCAGCACTACAGAATGGGCCTTATATGAGTATCTGTACACAGGAATATTGAAGGCATTGTATAAACTGTGGGCTGGCCAGTAGGGGTATGATCGCACGCCTTTCTTGCGACAACGAGTCGATAGGTATACCATAGGCCTTTTTTAGAAGCAGTAAAAATATGCTCTGGTCATGGCTTCCTACATGCGAGTCATTATGGGTGGTTTGGCCTTCCTACGCACCAGCACTCTTTTCACCCTAAGTTATTCCCTCGTAAGGGTTTTCACTGGACAGTATTTGATAGGTACTCACGCACCTAGGATGTGCATGAAATCTTGCGATTACTGTCGCAGCTGTAGATGTATTGAGGAGGAGGAAATCATGCAGTATCTTCTGTGCCACTGTGCTGGTTGCTCTCGGGCAACAATTTTGGAATGACATCACGGAAGTTTATAAGCTCGAAAATAGAACAATAGTAAAATTTGTGGACTAGACGAAGTGGTTCAATCTACAGTATCTAATACAATAAGGGTTATTTATGATTTAAGTCACCACAATGGGCTAACTGATGGCCTAAATTTGAGGTGTTGATGCAAATTTTCGGCCTAGTCTCTTTATCCTGACCTAATATGGGTGGCGGATATGATCATGGTTGCCAATACGGTTACAATTACGATTACATTTTACTATAGTTAGGGTAAAAATAACGGTTATTAACTTTCTTGATAACGGTTATAGTTACAGTTACGTCATCGTTTATGGCGAGTTTATTTGTGCGGTTGCGGTGACGGTTATTGTTATTGTTACGGTTGGTGGTGGTAATGGCAAAGATATCGATTATCGTTACTAAAAAGTTTAAGTGGTTAAGCTAACGTTTGCCTTTAAGTTTAAAATAACTTTAATAATTAACAACTTTGTGAAGACATCCTCGGTGGAAGCAGCTCGATAGGAGCGCTTAAAATGTGATAGATATTGGGCTGTGTACCAATGCCACTTAAAAAGTTTTTCGGAATAGTTGGGGATTAATAAACAAGAATTTCTCCTTTAAAGTTGTCCATTTTTTAAATTTTCGTAGCAATATTTTTTTTATTACATTTTTGATGTGTGAACATTTTTGTAAACGTGGCTAAGAAACTTCATTTTTCATCACAATATTTTCATATTTCGCAACAAAGTTTTGTAAAGCATATAACGACGAAGTTTTTATACACATAACAATCTTAAAAACCAACAAGAAATTAAACAAATTTTATAAGCCTCCTTTTGATGGAGAGATCAACAAATTTGTCTTCAAAGGTTTTAAGCAAATTGAGTCAAACTAAGTTAGAAAAATTCAAAATCTTTCTCCCCTTCTTATTTAGTTTAATAATTCTTAAAGACCAAGTTACACACAAACATATAATATCTTATTCAAAAGCTTAGGGATAAAATGAAGAAAATTGCCATCAGCTGGGCCACCATGGCGTATGAGCGACATTTTTTCATGTCATTTTGTTTAGTATGCAACTCGTGCACTAAGCTCCAACTCAATTTTCGTTCGTTACTACTTTTATGCACATCAAACATGTGTAAGGGTGTGAGGTTACGTGTATGTGTGTGTATGTAAAACACAATTTAATTTTTAAGACTGCGAAATAAAATAAGTGGTTTACGAATATTACTTTGACATATTTCCTCTTCACATATTTTGATAAGCTTCTTTTTAATTTTTCTTGAAGTGGAATGCTCAAAAGTATTAAATTGACTTGCTTCTGATTTCCGTCAATTACATACATTTTTTTTAAGCTATGAAAGCGCTTAGAGGTAAGAGATTGTTGGAAAAAAACAGTGCATTATTTAATTTGGAAAGGTAGGTGTGAGACTTAAGACACTCACTCAAGTTTTTTTTTTGAACGTTGGGGTAGCGCACTACCCTCAAGTGGCTCAAAGTAACCAGGCTAATCCTGTTCCTGCGACCGCACTCCTAGAGACTGCCGTGAGGCATAACGTCACGTGGGAGGGGGGATTAGATTTAGTCTCCAATAATTCGCATGCGCATTTCTCTGCGCTCCCTTTCAGCATGCATCAATTGCATCATAACTATAACGGCCATCTTGCTCACATTCGGCGAACTAAATTCATAATGAAAGGCTCCTCTCCAAAAACTCTGGATACAGAGAGTCTTTCGCGGCGAAAACTAGGGCAGTGAAACACTATATGTTCTGCGCTTTCCAATTCGGAGGTACAGTGTGGGCAGAAAGGAACCTCCTATGTAGATATTCCTTGAAGCTGCCGTGCTTGCTCAATTTCTGTGGTAATTTAGTTCGCCGTGTTTTCGCTCATACCATGCCGCTATATTCCGCACTAGCATGAAGGTCCACCGCCCATTTATCTATTCCTGTCACCGTTCTTGCCACCTAACTATTGTTCGTGACCTTGCGCTTTTCTTAGAATCTTCATATGGTTGGCTGATTCCAATACCATACAGATCGAATATTTCATCTGAGAGTAGATCCACTGGGATTTCCCTGAAAACATGAATCGCGTCATCGGACACCGTCCGATAAGCACATTGTTATTCGTATAGCTGTAATACGGTAGGTTGCTAGTATATCTTTTTGATGGACCATTTTAGTTCCGTGCCGTAATGGTGCTGCATATAATATTATCGAGCTAGTTACGCTGGATAATAACTGACGGGTAGCTTCGCCTGGACCGCCGATGGTGGGCTCCACTAACGCTAGGAACTTTCTTCCCCACCACCCTGAAGTGCTCGTTAAAAGTTAGTTTTGAGTCAATGTTTAATCCTAGATATTTCCAAAAAAGCTTTGAGTATATTTGATAATCTCCTATGGTTAGGACTAACTTATCCACAGAAGTTAAGCAATATCACTTTTGCTTTATTGCTAGCCATCTCCAGTCCCATGTTCGTCAGCCATTTCTTTATTCTTCTCGCGGCGTCATTACATAATGCTTGGAGAAGATCGAGCTTCTTGGCCATTGCTACTACGACAATATTATCTGCATAGCCGACAATTTCTGTGCCTCCGGGAAAGTCGATTTGTAGCACACTGTCATACATCGCATTCCATACTTAAAACAGCTCCCTGAGGTTCACCGCCCGTGCTGTTGTGCTTTCTTGGTCCCACACCCATATCATTTAAATTGACTTGTAATTTCAAAATATTCGTTTATAGAGCTCAATCCGTATTAGATAACGACATATGTAGGTGCACAACGCTAGCGGACTTTCGAATTAAAATATAAAATTTTTTATAGTGGTATGTTCTGTTGTGTTGTATTACGATATTTTATGTTATTTTCTGTTATGCTATGTTATAATATAAGACCAGAAGTGATAGTAGTCAAGTTAGTTTAAGTTATGCGATGTAATATTGTGTTATGCTATGTTATATTATGCATTGTTAAGTGTAGTGAAATTATGTTATGTTATGTTATATTACGTCATTTTAAAACAAAAAATGCCTCAACTTTATCTACGAATTTAGGGGAAACTTTTTCGTTTCATATGGGGATTGGTCCAGTCTAATACGCCTATGCGAATTCCTATGATGATTTATTTTCCTACCACCTAATCCGCTCTTGACCAATAAAATTTAACTCAATTAAAAGCTTTTCAACCACAACAGCTTCGGCATTTACTTTAACTGTTTACTGAGTGCATTGCATGTCGAGGAATTACGTTTGGTTTGGAACTTTTAGCAGAAAACTTCACTTTTACAAAAACTGTAAAACTTTTAGATGACTAACTCATTGCTGTTGAGCAAATATTTAAAATTTCGTACAACACTTATAAATAAATGAACTTCCTTAAGATGAAGAAGAAGAAACAACTTGTTCTGTGCTTGACTGCTGGTGAGTCAAAAACAAACATTTAGCAAATTTTCAATTAGCTTAACTTTTACTGCGAAATTTAATTGTTTGGTTGTAGGTATCGATTGATGAGGATTTTAATTATTACTATGCGATTTTGTTAGTGTAATTAAAATGGATTTGAAAACATTAAACAGATGCGCCTCTTTCTTTCAATCACTGAGTTATGGTTAAAGGGACTATGAGCAAAATGTAGTTTGATTTATGATTGTAGTGCCACCTAGCAGAATTTTTTTTGAACGTGTTACTTTTACTATACCCGCATGATAAATACTGTCTTAACTTGACAACAGAAAGATAAATATAGATGAGTCGTTCAGTGGATAAAGGGAATGAGTCCATTTTTGACGTTTTTGAGATTTAGCGTGGGTACACTTCCTTTTATAAATAACAACTAGGAGACCCGGCAGACGTTGTCCTGCCCCAAATTTGGCCTATATGCATACATTTTAATAAGCTTTTTCCGTCTGACTCTGCCCTCCCCCTCTTTACTTCCTTTTATTCACTCCTCCCTCCGTCTTTTTCGCTTCATCTGTCTCCATCTTCGTCTCATTCTATCTCTTTCTCAATCTCCTTCTCCTTCTCTATTTTCTCTTCTGTCAATTTATTCTCATTCTTCTGCATCCCTTATTGCCTGTCCCAGAGGGTGGTATATATTTTATTCCAGTCCCAGTCCCACTCTGAGTCTCAGTCCCAGTCCTAGTCCTAATCCCATTCCCAGTCCGTCTCTGGATAATATATTACTCCGTACTAAAGCACTCATTAACAGCTTTCATTTGATATCCATATTATATAAACACTGTCTAGGCATTCACTGGCCCACGTTTTGGGCTATATCTTAAGACCCTAGTCACTCAGGGGTATGAGAATTACCCTCTACACAACCAAAGACCCTCCTGAATTAAAAAAAATGTTACTTGACCGCCATAGTGGAAAAACCTTCAAAGCCTTACCCTGAGACTTTTTGTTCCTCCCAGTCCACTTCAAATTACCTGATAGAGGAAAAATCCGGTTAGTGCTGGCCGTCCTCTCAATGTTTCTAAGATACCCTTTTATCAACTAAAATCCTTCGCTTCTAACTCCAGCTGTCTGAGTGGTGGTTGATTTCATCAAACTTACCCGCCAATCGCTAATGCCCGCTCAGTTGCCAAAACAGTCTTGAGTATCGCTGTCGAAGTACATCCGTTGAGGCCTCCTAGAAAAAAGAGTTTTGAGATAACTTGTCTTACCTTTCCACCTCTTTCCCACAAGCAACTTTTAAGCTTGCTGCTTACTCTCTAAAATTGGGTCTATCAGTTGTCCAAATAAGGACCTACATATTCTGCTGATATGCCTAGCCTACCTACTCGTTCCGGGCTGGATTTTCTCTGAAGTATTTCAAGAAGCAGGCTTATCGCCCTCAGACGATGTGTGTATTTTCATTCCGCCTCTTCGTCCTTATGCCAGTTTCAATATTGGGGGTTTCTCGTGCTTAAGTTAGCAAACTATTTTTGACGCAATTCTACAGCCTCGCCGTTGCATTCCAAGCTCTTTAATTTTGGATCGATTGGTTCAAATTTAGCTCCTAACCACAAAAAAATTGGAAATGCTTGGTACCTTGACTGTGATTTCTCATTTTGGCAAAGCTATTATTTACTCTTCTTCTATGTGTCAACTTACTTGCCATTGTCTCCCCGGGTTTATTGATTCCTCTTACTTTTGATTACTAATTTCCATTTAACGCAGTAGCCCTTTCATTTGCCTGCATTGTGACCCTATCTTCCCTATATTCTCCTCCAATACTTGTTATAATGAATGTTTCGCCTTTGTCATGCGGGCGTATATTAGAAAAATAAGGGCCAGCGATCTGATATTAAATATGAAAGAGGAAACCTATCCACAAAATCAGCGCCTCTATTATGCGGTTTGTTATTGGGAGGGCTCGTTCTAAGATAGTCAACTATACCCTACGGCTATTATAAAAAGATATTTTCTGTCTAACATCCCCGATTACTAGTTCATGGTCGACAATCTCATGTTATCCTTCAATGTCTATGAAAGGGGCAGATGCAAGCAATTAAGCTATATCGTGCGTTAAGGAGTTCCACTGAAACTTTCACCAACGAAGATTTGCCTTCCCTAGGGAATGTATAACATAAATTATAGAAAGTTGTGTAGTAGCATTTCCTACAGGACTTTTTGTTCGTTGTACAAAATTTCGCTGTCATTTACATTTACCCAATATGGCTCTGATCCCTTCATTCGATTTCGCATAACTTCTTGCATTACTCTGCATGTGTATGTAAGCATTTAATAGTCGATGAATAACAAATTCATTTTTACTCATTTCGCTGTCTCTTATTCTATCGACACTTCAAGTTTTCAGTGCTATATCCGCTACCAACTGTCGCTCCGCACATTTGAGGAGCTACGCTAGGCGGGTGCGCAGTGGCAGCATCTGTTATCAGCAAATGACTGCATTCAGGGCAACGCTGCAGCATTTTATATTCGCACACTCGTGTTTTTCAATTACATGAACGCAGTGAGTGGCATCGCCTTAATTCGCAACACAAACATTCAACACAAATACATACATAGATCCACATATGCATACAAATAAGTAAAGTTGACCCAACTACTGTACGGAAATCCGGTATTCGTGAGTAGTCGTGTTTTATTTGTTCATATATGTTTGGTCGCATAGTCAACATTCGCGCTTATCCATACTTCCTGCTTCAGCCACTCGACAGTTCTTTGTATTAACTCCATTTTTCGCTGATATCGTGCATAAATTCATTCAATGTTTGATTGTCTGCGTGTGAGTAAGCTCCGCACTGTCGGCCAAACCAGATTTTCTTCGTTTTTACTTGATTGTTCATTTTTCTGTAATTTCTTTGCCATTCATTGCTGTGTGTTCACTACATATTCTTCAATTTATCTGTGCGCAATCATTTTTAATTTTTCAATCAGTTTGTTACTTCAACTCTAAAACAATTTCTCTGTTACAAGAAACATGGAAATTATCTTTATCTAAAGGCTTGAATCGCCTTTACTAAATTTTCACTGTTGGTTTTTGCGATCACTCGGTAGTGTCAAGGCAATAAAAAAGTTCGGAAAAATAGACGGTGTTACGCCCCGAGGCAATTCAAATTTCATGCAAGAATGGGACAGGAAAAGGCTGTAAAAGTTTGAGAGAGGAAGCAGAAGGGTAGAATGTTGATGGAGAAAACATGAATGGGTGAAGGACTGGAATCAGGAAGTAGCGCAGGGGAGGAAGTGTAAACGTCACAGAAATGTGATTAAGGACCATTTGTTAAATCAAAAAAGTCAAATCAGAGCACCGTCCGTCTAAAAAAAATAAATAAATGTAAGGCGCGATAACCTCCGAAGAGATCTAAGGCCGAGATTCTCTTCCAATTTGCGTCGTGCTCCTCTTGATTTTCCCTACAAATTGGCCGGAAGGGGCCTACATTTTTTATGCCGACTCCGAACGGCATCTGCAAGGCAGATGAGTTTTCACTGAGAGCTTTTCATGGCAGAAATATACCCGGAGCGCTTGCCAAACACTGCCGAGGGGCGACCCCGCTTAGAAAAATTTTCTTCTAATTTAAAAACCTTATTTCTAAAATTTTGATGTTGCTTTGTACGGGGTGCGAACCCAGGGCATACGGTGTGGTAGGCGGTGGCACCGTCCGTCTGCTTTGAATTATTTTTATAAGTTTACTTTCACATGAGAAAAAAGTATAGTAAGGCAATATTTTTATGATTTTTTTTGATTTATGCAAAATAATTTTTGATATATGGATATCGCTTAATGAACTTAAATTATTCTACTAATAGACGTTCCCAGCTTTTTTTTTATTTGTAAGTAAATTTGTATGGAAATGCCCGAAATCAGAAATTCAAAGTCAAGGAAAAAACTAAGAAGGAAAATATGCCGGGAATGACACTACAATCGACATCAGAAGAGACACTGGAACAGAAACGGAATGAAAATCAAATCACAAGCTGTACACAAAGTGTGATCGAAAACAGAACCTACCGACCAATACAAACCGGCACCTGTACCGAAAACGGAGCTGAAACCAGACTATAATTGCGACTGAATGCGGAACCAGAAATGAAACCAGAATCAAAACTAAAAGCGAAACCGGTATAGGAAACGTAACTGAAGCCGGAGCCGAAACCAGGGTCGAAATCGGAGCCAAAATTAGCCTTGACTCGGAACTGGGTCGAAACCAGAGCCTGAAATTGACCGAAACCAAATTCAAAGCGGATCCTCTACAGGACCGATGTCGACTTCAGAGCTGAAACCTGAACCGGTTCTAAAAACTGAACCGAATAAGGCTCCCGAAATTGCAACGGAAAAATACCGACATCGGACCGAGCGACATCGGACCGAACTAAAAGCACATCGAGCCCGAAATCAAAATCGCTACCTGAATAAGGAATGAAACCAGAATTGAACGAAAAAAAAACCGCACCAAGAGCCGCAAGGGAAGCTGAATTCAGCAGCCATACCGGGAATGAAAACCAAACCTACATTGTGGCCATACCCAGATTAAATAAATGGCGAAAATCGAAAAAAACCAAACTTGGAAAGGAAAATATATGTTATAGAGTCGGAACCGAAACAAAACAAAACTGAATCAAATTCGGAGCGGAACTCGTTTGAAAATCGAGATTGAAAATGGGAAAAGAGAAAAGGCAAAATAAGTCACACACAAGAACGGAAATGAAACCAAAACCGAAGCGGCAGCGTGTTTTGCACCTAGAGTATGTTAAACTTGGTAATATAACGGTTCATCGTAACGCATAAACGAATCGGTATAAATATAGACTTCCACATATCAAAATGCTCAGGATGAAAAAAGGAATTGATTTGGCCATGTCCGTTCGTCCGTCTGTCTGTGCACACGATAACTTGAGTAAATATTAAGATATCTAATCGAAATTTGGTATGTGGGTTCCTTGGTACTCGTTGTTATTTAAAATGCGCGAAATCAGATTATAACCACGCCCACTTTTTATATATATATAACATTTTGGAAAACACATAAAACCTGATTATTTAATAAATAATTTACCAAGAATGTTGAAATTTGATGTGTGGAGTGATATTGAGACTCTTGATATATATTTAAAAAAAATTTTGAAAATGGGCGTGGCACCGCCTCTTTTATGACTAAGCAATTTTCTATGGTTCGGGAGCCATAACTCTAAGAAAAGTGAATGGATCGTAATATGATTAAGTACACATATTTTCCTTATAGCAGGAAATATTTCTACAAAAAAGGGTCGAGATCAGTTAAGTGTCACGCCCACATTTATATAAAAGATTTTTAAAAGGGTTGTTGTTGTTGTAGACGAGTGTAATAAGCTATAGCTTTGCGAAAAATAGCTTAATGTCCATGGTATTTTACTTTCCAAATGGAATTAAAACAAAAAGGTAGAATATATTTAAATTTTTGAAAATGGGCGTGGCACTGCCTCTTTTTTTGATTACGCAATTTTCTATGTTTCGGGAGCAATAACTCGAAGAAAAACTAACATTTCGTAATAAAATGGGGACGTACTTTCTGTATAGCAGGATCGGTTAAGGACCACGCCCACTTTTATAAAAAAAAGATGTTTAAAAGGGTCGCACACTAGAATAATAAGCTATATTTTATCGAAAAACAGTTTTGTATCAATAATATTTCACTTATCAAGTTTTATTGAAAGCGGATATTGGGAGATATTTTTTTTAACTGGACGGCGCCACGCCCCTATTTCGATAAAGCAATACACAGAATTTCTAGGGTCTCTATAAAAAAAAAACGAAATTTCCTCGTAACAAAATTTTAAATAGTAATTTATCTGAAATGAACTGAGTATTTAAAGTTCGCTTACCCCCGAACTTAGACACCCTTACTTGTTCCCTCTTATTCTTATTCACCGTCCTCCGCTCTCTTTGTTTCTGCCTCTCCTTGATGTGTATATCAGAGCTGTAAAGTACTGAGTACATACTTGTACTAGCACCAAATAAGTACAAGTACTCAAGTACTTCGAATCTAAGTACAAAGTATAAGTACTACAGTACTTGTACTTCGAATCCGAAAGTACAATTAGATATACTTACGAAATACTTCCAAGTACACTAGTATTCTGATAAAATATGCCAGTTTGATTCATAAATGGAAAATCAAAATCAACATATTTTACAGCTAATAATATTAAAGCAGGTTTGTGTTTGCCTTCATTAGTACTAGATTTTCAAATGAAAAGTCCGTCACTGATTGCCTACTAGGACTAAAAACAATGCCTGCTAAAGGAAATAAACGCTCCACTGAGGCGGAGAAAGCTAAGGGCGTATTCATTTTGAGTGATAGGTCCTTCATAAGAGGATAACTCCGAAGCATATTGAAATTCTTTGATGTATCATCAAGATACCTGTAAAACTCTTCTTCAACCATTTTGTCAAAGTCAGGTGATTCTAAGGGTGCTGGTTGTTCATGACCTATTTCTTCGAGTAGCTCATCTATTTTAATATATTGAGGGTTAATAAAGATATAATTTTCATAAATGCATACAAAGGTAAAAAAGGAGTTTTATTTATTGATGATAAGCTCATTGAAAAATTTGTAGTTGGGATGCACGCCTAAAAGAGAAAAAAAAAAATCATCGAATTTGTGAAGCACTTGCCTATAAAACACCCGGTAAAGCATGCGGGGCTTAAGCACTTAAGCCGTATAATATTTCATTAGGTGGGAAGAAATTTGATGGCAGAGTAATGAGCTTCACCATTCTGAACTGTGGAAAGGGAATCAGTCCAACAAATGTTGAAAGGACCTTCGTTAACTTGATGAGACGTTCAAAATTAATGACTAGTATCATAAAATATCTCATATTTGTGGAAAATACCATTTCGGTCAGTAGTTGAGCTGATTGTTAAACCGTCAAAACCGGTCAATACTTGTCAAAGTACTTCGAAAGTACTCTCAAGTACTTTACTTGTATTTCAACTATTCAAGTATAAGTACCTCGATACTTATACTTGTACTCATTTTTCAAAGTACTGAGGTACTGATACTTGTGCTCCTATTGGACCTTTTTGTTACAGGTCTGGTATATATGTATATCCTTGGCAGGTTTTTAGTGCGTGCTACACACATATATAGTTAAAGGTACATAAATACTACTCTCATTCGAACTAAACTTGCTTTCTTCCGACAATTATTCAGAACAAATTCTGTTTGCTCATAATTTTTTGCTTATAACTGCACTTGACAAGGATCGACATTTCATCAAATCAAATGTCCTATAAACGCAAATTAAGTTCATAATATATCAAATAATAAATAAATAAATTCGTTTATCATCAAAATTTTATTACATTTCGGTTTTATTTAAGTTATTGCCACATGCGAGCTTCTAACATATTTGGCAGAAGGTTAATAGGATTACTTACGTCCCTTGTGAATTGTGGATGTATACTCGCAATATCGATAAGTAGGCAAAGGATGTAGATAAAACTTGGCAAGTTACTGGTAGCATATGTGTTAGAGATATCTTAAAATTTTTATGATCCTAGATGTCAATCGTCTGTTCATCATATACATTCGCAAATCTTAATGAGTTCTAGACGCCTTTCACAGTAATTTGATTTTTATTAAATTACTGCGCTTTATTATGACGAAAAAAACTGAAAAGTATAAAGAAATACCAGCTAAAAGCTTAGAATGCACTTACGAGCGCTGCCCCTCCCAGATATTAACGTCATGCTTGACAACTTTAATGCCAGGGTGGACAAAGGAGGCGTTTTTGGACTCACGTGCGGAAATTTCAACCTACACAATGAAACCCCGCCTTATAGACTGAGGCTGATGTTGTTGTAGCGATAAGGACACTCTGCGAAGGCCTTGGGGAGTGTTATCGAGTTGATGGTCCTTTGCCGGATGCAGATCCGGTACGTTCCGGTACCAAGCCTCACCATCTCGGGAACGATTTCTTATGACCACATGCGACCTTCAAGGCCATCCCGCCCTCCCACTGCCTAGAGCTATGACGAGTTCGGGGTCGCCAGAGCCTCGGCTCTTAATGAAATAGGATTCGCCACGGAGGTTGAAAATTCGGTTTGGAGAAGCTATATATTGGGCTGCCAACCTGAAAAGGTTGCGATACACAACCCCCTGAATCTGGTATTTAGTCGCCTGTTACGACAGGTATACCTACCGCGGGTATATTCTAACCCTCTAACCCACTGGGGGGCAACTGAGGCTGATCGTCTTCACCGGTGCTCCAATCATGATAAAATCCAGCACGAGGTACGCGTATAAAAATACACATCAAGCTATATGGCTGTCACCCGGTCGAAACACATGTAACCAGAATGACCATTTTGTGAAAGGACTGCATGCCTTCAGTGTTTTAGGTATGTGCAGGATTCAAGAACTTAACATCGCAGAAAAATTAGGAGTCCGTCTCCGCGTAGATAAAGCAAGAAACAAAAATACAAGTAAAGCTAGACGTCGAGAAGCTGCAATCACAACAGACTGCCAATGATTTATCAACTCGATTTTCACACCTCCTATCTGAGAGCAAAAGTCAACACGATGGAATGCAAGAGCAGTGGGAGCATATTTCCAGAGCACTTCGTAGCGTTGCCGCATTGTAAACGAAAGAAAATACGCTGCCTACAGGGCTGCGTTGAAAGGCACGCAACAAGAAGATTAGGCAAACGCCACCACGAGTTGAAAAGGGAAGCAAGACGGATTTACAGCAAGAGAAAAGCAGATGCAGAAAGGCGTGCGATCCACCAGGAATAACGTCCAAAAGTTTTAGCAATATGCTCAGCGCCAAACGCAAGATTTTAAGTCCGGTGCAAACTCTTGTATGAACGAAAATGGCAATTTTGTAACAGATATCCAGAGAGTACAAAGATTATGGGGAGAATATCTATCTTCTCTCTAAATAGAGACAACGATGTACCACCTAGAGATGCTGAGCCCGATCAATGATAATACCTGCGAAGGTATTCAAATACGGCCTCGAAGAATTTGTAAGTCGCATGATATGGTCGCATAATATGGTCGATTAATTGCGATTGGAATTTACATGTTCTTTGGCACTCCACAGGAAGGAGAGACTGTGCCGGCCATCGCGGAATCAGTCTTCTTAGTATCGCATATAAAGTCCAGTCAATCGTATTAATTTTGCACGGCTCGGAGAGGTCCTTCCCAATTCTGACTAATCTGGTGGTTTGCTCTACGTAATTTTGCACAGCCGTATAAGTTTTGCAGGGAAACCAAATTCAGGCAAAGCGGCACATAGGCCACTCTTATCCGTGCTGTCGAAGGTGGTTTTGAGAGCGGCGAATAGGTGATGGGTGTCAATTCTTTTTTGCCGGATTTTTTCCACGATTTGGCATATATTGAAAACCTGGTCGATGGTAATTTTACCAGGGCTCCAGCCGCACTGACAATGTTCAAACAGCTCATTCACAGTGGGCTTCAATCTCTCGCACAATACACTTGACAGGACCTTATATGCGATATTAAGAAGGCTGATTCCGCGATAGTTGGTGCAGTTTGCAGTATCCCCCTTCTTGTGGACTGGACAACTTAGATTACAATCGTCGGGCATGCACTCGTCCACCAATATTTTGCGAAGAAGCTGATACATACGCCTTACTAACTTCTCGCCATCCTATTTGAATAGCTCCGAATGTACAAAATAACGTTAAGCAGCACCAACAGCTCAATCAAAGTTGGGAAGGACCTGTCCAAGCCGTTCAAAACTCAACGAGGTTTCAGAGAGGGTCCCCCTTACGTGCGCTTTATTTAATTTGATGTTGACTAAACCGCTCTGGAACAATATTCTGACATATTTAATATTACACTAGAAGACCCGGCAGACGTTGTTCTGCCTTAAATTTGGCCAATCTGCATATATTTTAATAAGCTTTTTCCATCTGACTCTGCCCTCCCCTCCCTCTTCACTTTTTCCTAATCCTTTTATTCACTCCTCCCTCCGTCTTTTTCGCATCATCTATCTCCATCTTCGTCTCATTCTATCTCTTTCTCAATCTCTTTCTCCTTCTATCTTTTCTCTTCTCTTAATTTCTTCTCATTCTTTTGCATCCCTTATTGCCTGTCCCAGAAGGTGGTATGTATTTTATTCCAATCCCAGTCCCAGTCCCACTCCGAGTCTCAGTCCCAGCCCTAGTCCTAATCCCAGTCCCAGTCCGTCTCTGGATAATATATTACTCTGTACTAAAGCACTCATCAACAGCTTTCATTTCATATCCATATTCTATAAACACATTCTAGGGGTACCCGGGTCCACTTTTTGGCCTATATCTCGAGACCCTAGTCACCCAGGGGTATGAAAATTACCCTCTACTAAAGCGCTCATCAATAGCTTTTTTTTGATATCCATATTCTATAAACATATTCTAGGGGTACCCAGGTCCACGTTTTGGCCTATATCTCGACACCCGAGTCACCCAGGGGTATGAAAATTACCCTCTACTAAACCACTCATCAAGAGCTTTCATTTGATATCCATATTCTATAAACACACTCTTGGGGTACCCGCGTCCACGTTTTGGCCTATATCTCGAGACCCTAGTCACCCAGGGGCATGAAAATTACCCTCTACTAAAGCACTCATTCACAGCTTTCATTTTATATCCATATTCTAGAAACGCACTCTAGGGGTATCCGGGTTTACGTTTTGGCCTATATCTCGAGACCCTAGAGACCTATCCTATATTTCAAGTTAGATCAAAATACACACGGGGTGCAAAACAAATTCAAAATCGGTTCAGTAGTTTAGTAGTCCATTGGCCTCAATTGTGTGACACGTGTTTTTTATATATTAAGAAGAAGATAACTGAACACCAGCGCCGTAAGTTCTGCTTACTCCAAACTGGAAAAATGCGGAAAACATGGGTTTGATGGTAAATGAAGACAAATCGGAATACCTGTTGTTATCAGGCATATCGAAGGCGTTTTTGTGCCTTGGAAACCACGTTTCTGTTGGCAGCCATAATTTAAAATAATAAAAGGACTTCCGTTATTTGGGAACCAACATCTACACTAGCAACAATATCAGCTCTGAAATCCAGCGAAGAATCACACTTGCCAATAAATATTACTTTGGACTAGGTAGGCAATTGAAAAGTGAAGTCCTCTCTCGGCAAACGAAAATCATGCTCTTCCAGTCACTTATCATACCCGTCCATCTATATGGTGCAGAAGCATTGACGATAATGACATAAGATGAAGCAGCTTTGGGAGTTTTCAATAGAAAAGGTCTCCGAAAGATTGACGGAGCTCAAGGCGTTGACGATGGGGGATACCGAAGAAGATTTAATGATGAGCTGTACGATATTTACGCAGACATCAACATATACCAGCGAATTAAAACGCAGCGGCTACGCTGGCTACGCCATGTTATGCGAATGAAAGGTGATGCTCCGGCTAAGAAAATATTTCTATCGGAACCACTTACGAAAGCACAGAAAGAGAGCGGCCCCGACTCCGTTAGAATGACCAGGTGCAAAACGATTTGAATTCCCTTGCGAAGAAGTGGCGATCGCGCCTTGTTGGACAGCCACAACAGTTTAAGCTGTTAGGAAGTTTCAAAAAGACTTTGAAAGAAACGGGCAGTTGAATTTGAGAATAGTTTAGCTTACTTATTTCACACCAATCTCAATAGAAATAGCGCTTCGCAGTCTAAAAATTTCTGCTTAAATAAATAAATCAGTATTAGTATATTTCAGGGAGGATAAAGTTGAAGGATAAAAAGACACAATACATCGGTGCGTTTAACTGCCGCTAATTACTTTGAAGTTGTGAGAGGACCACAACCGCGTTTCTCTGTACACATAAGCCATTAATAAGTCAATTGCACGCGCCGTTGTGGTTGAGGAATTTTTGAATAATTAAATAAAATTTCACTTTTAAATTAATTTGCACAATTTATTTTCTTAAATACATACACGCATGCTTAATTAATCATTCGAGCGCAGCTGAGGCGTATTTAAAATTATTGTCATAAATCACACTAGTCAACGCGGGTTCTGTTCAGTGAGATTTTATCAGGGACTGAAAATAATAATTATTTTTTTTTCGGAGTCGAAAAAGTCCTGGTCAAAAAATTGTCCTAGGTGAAAATGTTTGAGTTCCCAGGTATCCCTATAGAAATATCATGTCGAAACATGCATCCTTTTTATTTTTCGAACTTTTTCCATAAAAGTCCACATATAAAGATAAAATCTGTATTTTTATTTTTTTAGTCCGATAGAACTAGTTAAATTCACACTTTTAAAAATAAAAGTCCGGAAATAAAAGTTAAATCCGGACTTTTATTTTTTAAGGCCAAAATAAAAGTCCCGCTTGATAACAAAGAAACGGCTTATCCGAATTATTGATTTGTTATCAAGCGGGACTTTTATTTTGGCCCTAAAAAATAAAAGTCCGTATTAACTTTTATTTCCGGACTTTTATTTTTAAAATTCCGAGTTTATCTAGTTCTTTCGGACTCAACAAATAAAAATCCGAAAATAATTTTTATCTTGATCCAAATATATTAAAAGTCCAAAATTAATAGTTTTGTAAGGAATGATATTATAAAAGGAATAACAGTTTCGGCCCCTGGATTTTATGCATGATTTTCAAAGTACTCTTTACCCTTATTTCAAATGAAGCTTACAGCTTTAGTTTACTAAATATTTGATGATAAAGTTTTTAGTAAAAATCATTTTTTTTTTAATAAATAAACTTTATTATTTTTAATTACAGTGAGTTAGATTTTCTTTTAAGAGATTTTGTTTTATAAGTGGATTCAGGAGCACTAGTCTGCATGCTCTTGCTGTAATCAGCTAACATATATGCGACGCAAGGTCCTTGATATCTCTCTTCCATAGTGCGGAATAGTGCGCCCTGCTCTTCACTGAGATCACCGTAATACTCATTTTTACACCCTGATGTTGAAAGTATAGCATCAATTGGTCTATATGTTCAGAGAAGTTAGGTGATTTCAGAAGATTTCATGCGGCTAATGAACTCTGGATCAAAAATTAGTAATCTTATCAGCGGGTTATCGAAAATCCCAGCTTTCACCTTTTCAGAACTGAGTTTGGTAAACGATTTTGAAATGTATTTGCAACATTCATCACTTTTGTCTACGGCCTTTATATATTGTTTTATAATACCTTATTTGATATGCAGAGAAGGTAATTTTATACCTGCTCTGAGTAAAAGTGGAGTCAGTAGATAGATAGATAATTTATTGAGGATCGCACTGCCACCATTAGGTCTATATCCTTCACAGCACCTCATCCAAGCTGTTTTCCTTGACGAATCCTAGCAATTCTCTTGGCTAGAGTGAATCTCCGCTGATTGATCACAAAATTGGCATGAGTTATTCGATAGTATGCCCAGTTTCTTCACGGTAATTGAGATTGTCTTAAACCGGGTGTATTGCGCCAGTGTTCTTCTCTCTTCTCGTTCTATTCTACTAATAAATGCGTCCTTATTTCCTGTGGGTCAATTGCCTGGAATGCCTTGGGGCCGATGGGTCGTGCAGTTGCTGCCTTTCAGGCCAGGTTGTCCGCCAGCTACCGAAATTGCCTTGAGAGCGCCCTGACTGAGTATGACAATTATTTCATTGGAGTGTCCGCGATGGAGGTTCAGATCGGCGCACTGACTGAATATGACAATTGTTTCTTTGAAGAATCCGTGCTGGAGGTTCAGGTCAGCGCACTGATTTATGGCGAATCATTACGCTCTAAAAATGCTCGCGTGTGCCCCCAGAGGTACTGATATTTTAGTTCTGGGTCCAAAACTCCGGCTCCGATCCCTTCTGGTCTCTTAGAGCCATCTGTATACCATACGATCTTGGGCAGTAGTTGTATTTTTGGGCAGCAGTCTATTTTCATTCCATGTAATCATATTTTCCATTTCTGCTTCATACCTTTTCTCAAAAACTACCTGCCTGACGATATCGTGGCTCGGAGTTGAGATATTGAGATCTTCTCTCTCAGTCTATGTTTAGGTAAATCCATTTAGAGTGATTTCAACATTTCGTTCATATTATTTTTACCTCACATAAATAACAGACGCTGTGATAGTCCAATAGCTTACGACTTAGTACTGGAATTTTTATTTGTCATAAGCGCAATGACGCAACGCAATTTTTATATACGAAAATTGATTAGTTTCATATGGGGAACCGAATAGGACCAGTTTCTCTGGCTCCGACGGAATAAAATGAAATTCCTTGAACATATTCGCGTCACAGATTCGAAATCAGCGACTTCAAATGTGAGAAACAGAAGACAAACAAGTAAGGAAGGCTATGTTTGGGTGTAACCGAACATTAAATACTCAGTTGAGAGCTATGGAGACAAAGTAAGGGAAAATCACCATGTAGGAAAATGAACCTAGGGTAACCCGGGAATATGTTTGTATGATATGCGTATCAAATGGAAGGTATTAAAGAGTATTTTAAGAGGGCCGTAGTTCTATAGGTGGACGCCATTTAGGGATATCTCCATAAAGGTGGACCAGGGGTGACTCTAGAATTTGTTTGTACGATATGGGTATCAAATGAAAGGTGCTAATGAGGGTTTTAAAAGGGATTGGTGGTAGTTGTGTATGTGAAGGCATTTTCGAGATATCGACCAAAATGTGGACCAGGATGACCCAGAACATCATCTGTTGGGTACCGCTAATTTATTTATATATGTACTATCACGAATAGTATTCCTGCCATGATTTTAAGGGCGGAAGGACAGACGGTCGACTGTGTATAAAAACTGGGCGTGGATTCACCCTATTTCGCCCTTTTGCGCAGAAAATAGTTTTCGTCCTAGAATCTAAGCCCCTACCAAATTTCACAAGGATTGGTAAATTTTTGTTCGACTTATGGCATTAAAGGTAAACTAGACAAATTAAATGAAAAAGGGCGGAGCCACGCCCATTTTGAAAATTTCTTTTACTTTTGTATTTTGTTGCACCATATCATTACTAGAGTTGAATGTTGACATAATTTACTTATATACTGTAAAGATATACAAATTTTTTTTAAATTTGTCTTTAAAAATTTTGTTTTTAAAGTTGGCGTGGTCTTTCTGCGATTTTGCTAATTTTTATTAAGCATACATACAGTAATAGAAGTAACGTTCCTGCTAAATTTCATCATGATATCTTCAACGGCTGCCAAATCACAGTTTGCAAAACTTTTAAATTACCTTCTTTTAAAAGTTGGCGGTGCCACGCCCATTGTTCAAAATTTTACTAGTTTTCTATTCTGCGTCATAAGTTCAACTCACCTACTAAGTTTCATCGCTTTATCCGTCTTTGGTAAGGAATTATCGCACTTTTTGTGTTTTTCGAAATTTTCGATATCGAAAAAGTGGGCGTGGTTATGGTCCGATTTAGTTCGTTTTAAATAGCGATCTGAGATGAGTGTCCAGGAACCTACATACCAAATTTATCAAGATACCTCCAAATTTACTCAAGTTATCGTGTTAACAGACGGACGGACGGACATGGCTCAATCAAATTTTTTTTCGATACTGATGATTTTGATATATGGAAGTCTATATCTATCTCGATTCCTTTATACCTGTACAACCAACCGTTATCAAATCAAAGTTAATATACTCTGTGAGCTCGGCTCAACTGAGTATAAAAATGCTGTTTGGTCCACCGGTTTTATTAATTCGCCATATTAATTTACATTTTGCTGTCCTATAGAAACGGCGTGGGCATAAAAATACTAACAGCTTTTTGTATCTGCTGCTTTATTCATTTAAAACCCTCCTAAAATGTGCACTTTTTTGTGAAACCATTATTTTGATATACTTTTTTTCACATATATAAATTGCTTTTAAGTATAACTAATTTCATTTCATCTTAAAAAATGATGCACCACGACAACCCCGAACTTCGTGTTTATAAATCAAATGAAACCCATCTGCCTATAATTTATACTTTTCCTTAAGCATGTAATAACATACTTAGCTATGTAACTTAAGGAATATATTTAAATATTTACATTTGAGCAACGGTTTCCACATAAACAAATATTTGCAACAACAAATCAGGTGCTTGTATACAAAACATTAATCCAAATGTGCTTTGTCATGTTTGCCTTTGATTTGCTGACTGCCGTCATAGCAATTTTAGAATACAACCATCAACAACATTGCTCAACATCATGCCACATATGCCACATATGTCACGTCATTTTTTAGGCCATTTCTGGCATTTTTGTATCACATCTGTTCCTTTTAAGTTTTCCCATTCATTTCGAACCAAATGTCAGTAATTTATTTGCATTCGTCTTATATTTACATATGTACAGGGTGAGGCATTCATATTGAATGAAAAGGCTTTTATTTTTGTCAAATTGTTCTTCATTTGAAGCTTTGAGCTGATTAAAAATAGCTGTGAAGTCAGCTTGCAGTACTTCGAGTAATTTTTCACTCCCTCTATTCCACCGCTAAAGTTCATTCACTCAAAAATCTGCAGAAGTGTCGGTTTAGCTCCATGCATTGGAAAAGTCTTCTCAATTTCCGCTGGTAGGACTTGGTTGAAGGCTCTCGCCATGTCAACAAAGGCATCCGGCACAAACTCTTTACTTTCAAGGGACCCCTCCATCAATTCGAAAGCGATAAAAAGAGCTATTTCCGTAGACCTCCTCATACAAAAGACGTGTTGAGATGCTGAAAATCACTCTTGAGTTCACCTTCTCAACACATAAAGATCAATCAGCCGTATATAGTATTTTTAAAAGAAACGAGAATAAGGTGATTGATTTTAAAATATTGAGAGAAACTTGAGAGTTTTCTCAGCAGTTGGAATGAAGCTTACTTTGACTATATTCTAAGACTTGGGCACATAATCCAACCGTATACAATTGTCGTAGAAGGAAGCTAATGAGTTTCACGAAATCTACAATAATCTCTGAAGTTACGCATGAAATTTGCCATCCCTCCTAGGAGATCTACATGGATCAAAAGAATGAGTAGCCCATACAAGTTGACTTTCTTCAAAGGGGACGGATGGATTTACTCTGACAATTACTAGCAGTGACGCAGACTCCTATGCAGCTCGAACATCCAGAAAAATGGTAACCCAAGAGATCCCTCACCGCTCATTGCTCTCCTTCTATTAACATCTCTATCTCCCTCTCTCTCCCTGTTTCTCTCTCTCGCACCCGGTACCCCAATGGTTATGTGACAGTTAATTTGTTTTAATAATATCAAAGTTTCCATTGAATCATGATTATGGTGGATCAGGTACGTTAGGACTAAAGTCTGTATTAGTAAGAAGCAGACGATGAAGAAAGGAATGAAGGTAGAATGGCTTACCAACAGTTGAACTGCGGGAATATGCGGTGAAAATGCAGCTAATAAGTGATCCCAAGTTAATGAGGTGTTATAAGTGAGATGCAAAGGAAGAAGGAGAAAATGGGAGATGAGCAAAAATACGAAGCATCAATGGAACACGATGTAATACAAAAAAGATCTCCGATACGATCTTGGGTAGCAGTTGGATTTTCTCAAGTCTTTTCATTCATTCCATATAATCATGTTACCCGTTTCTACAAGCTTAATATAGAAGGCTAATGGCGAGATAGAGGATGGGTGAAAGGTAGGGATAAGGTTGCATAAAATATTCGGGCGAGGAAGAAAGATAAAAGAGGGAAATAAATGTAACCAAAGAACTTTCAATTGCAGACAAGTCCTATTCGTGGTGATTCTAATTATCATGGAGTACATTCATTTTGAAAACCTCTATTTCGACCTTTAGTGGCCTTGGATATATTTCCTCTATAGTAAGTTTAATTTAAATGTGACATTCTGCTTCAATGCCATATATACTCTCGAGATATATTATCCAATGATTAGAAATGATGGCGGACCTATGATGATAGTTTTGGCCCCCATGAAAGATTAGTCAGGTTTCGATACTGTCAAGGTATTGTTTTACTGTCGACCTTTTATGGTTATCTAACTACTATCATCGTGTTATCGGTTTATTAACGGCTAGTGATAATCGAATAACAGGCTTTTATCCACTTGTTAAATATGTGCCATCGAGTCTATATTGAAGTTTTATCGGTCGAATCATCGTTTATAAATTGTTAACACGCTGTTAAACATTGGTAATAATCCAAAAAGAAGTCGATATTTTTTTGATAACAAATTAATAACCTCTTGATAAATAAACCGAAAACATATCGATGACTTTCGATCGAGCTGACAGCACGACGATCAAAATGAAAAAGAAAAATAAAAATAAAAAACCTAAATGCAAGGCGCGATAACCTCCCAAGAGATTTGAAGCTGAGCTTCTCTTAAAATTTGCGTCTAGCTCCTTTTCAAATCTTCCTTCCTTGATTTTCTATCTGATTTCGCTCATATAACCTCGTACATTGTTTCCATATTGTGCCACAATGTAGTGACTACACCAACGCTTACATTCAGCAAAGATATTTACACTTCACTAAATATAATCTTGTTGCCATAGCGCTTAAGTCAGATATATCTAAGATGTATCAGTGTAAATTATTCGACAACAAAAACAGTTAGTTATTATTACATTTCAGTTGCTTCAACCCTGTATATATTTAAATTGCTGTCACTCACATACATATGCTGCTCTACCAGGCATCATTCAAATAGTAGAAAGTGCTTGAGACTTTAGCTCATACTGAAATATATTCACGCACTCGTCCATCTCTGCTACATTCTTCGTATGCGGGTTTTAAAGTGTCGCTCATAAATATTTGATGCATTCATTATTTGCAATCATTTTTATTGCTTTTCAACTGCCCTTTTGTGTACGTATATATGTACATATGAATTTATGTATGTGGTTACCATATTTTAACTCGTAACCGCTGTCAAACACTTGTAGTAGTAAACATCTTTGTTGTGGTGGCTGTGGGCGTAAATCAATTCGTTGCGTATACGCCGTGTAGGTCGGAGGTGCTCTTTTGCTCATGACACATTAACACACATACATACGTAGTTACTATAGCGAATACGCAGTTCCTAGCAAAAACTGCTATAAGCGGTTGTTAGCAATAAGGAATACGCGGGTAACTGCTGGTAGATAAACCTTAGAATAAGGGAAATATAGTCCATCCTAGGCCTAATTTTAGGGTTATTTACGCTACAAATAGCTTATGCCCAAGGTAAAGAATGTTCCGAGAAGAAAATGCATACTTTTTATTTATTGTGCTCAAAGTATTGTAATTATAACGCCTTATGTAAGCCTAATTTTGACTATATAAAATGTTCTAATAGACCTAATTGTAAGTTATAAAAAGGTCTTATTTTATTTGGTCCATAAGACTTCTAATAACCCTGTAGAGAAAGTTTCTATTTCAAAAGTAATGCGCTTCTAGTGCATTCCGAACTACAACTAGTTCGCCATCTATCTCTTTGTCATGCGTTCAACATGGCGATGTCCTAGGCGGTGGATATTGTGCCCGCTGCTTTACCTTTTCACTAGTTCTTAACTGGATAAATATTTCCACTTTAAAACTTGTTCTTTATTGACACTTTTTCAATAGTTCTGAAATAGCGTAAAATTTTACCCTCAGATCTAATTCTTTTCTCGTTACTCTTTTCTTGGCTCCGAACCAGAACGAAATTCTTCATCTCCTTCTCCTTTTTCGACAGTTCCGTACTAGTGGAAAAAATTGAGGCCAGAAGGAATACTCAAGTCAAGGTTCCTAAAAGTTGGTAGCAGTTTATTTGTTGGTGGCCTATTTCTCAAATTTTCATAACTGGGGAAAATCTAGGTACTTACAAACTAGTAGTTCTTTCAGATAAACTTTATGCCTGATGACATAAGTCCAGCAAAATAAGGAGTATTATATGGAGTACACCACATAACTAGTATTCCTTATAAAATTAAAGCCTGATGTCATAAGCCATTTTGACCATATTAAATATGGTTATGGTTTATTCATTTTTTCTTCCATCGTAACATAGCAACTTAAGTTAACATCATTTAGATTGAAATATAAGAAAAAAGGTAAAGCATTCTGTAAAATATGATATAATAGTGTTGAATGCTATAACTACATAAATTATTAAATATAATGTGTGGGGTTATATGGCACTTAAAAAGCAATTAAAATGATTATGTATGTATATGGCGAAGTAACAAAATGTTTTCATTCAGGGACAAATTAAGTAACCGGGTCCAGCACATTTTTGATATCATTATGTGAAACCACCATAAGATAGGATTATATGTTTCGTAAGAATATTTCCAAATTTCTAATGAGTCGTATATTAGCAGGCCGAAAATTGAACAATTTACAAGAGACTATGGTGAAAAAGTTGCCAAAATGAGTTGTTCTGTATGCAGGGATAACCACTAAACCATGAATGTTTATTCTCAGATTATAATTATCAGAAGCTAGGCTATGTAAATAACCGCATCGAATGAAACATGTTTTTAAAGTCATATAGTAGTACATGTGTCTTATTGGCAGAATTTCTAGGTTCCTAAAAAGCTCCATGGAGTGATGGGATCGGTTAGCATTGCAAATTTTTCGGATAAAACATTTCTGACTTATTAAAAGGGGCTGAATTTTATTGTTCGATGCACCACACCAACAACTAATGCCATACTGAAGTCTAGAGTGAACTAGCGCGTACTACATAGTTTTAAGGGTTTTATTTGTACAACCCTTCCCAAGGTTATAAAAGTAACGAACTGTTGATCGCAAGTATACTTGCAAGCGGGATATGTGTGACAACCAATTTAGACTTTGGTCAAGGAACACTCCTATGTATTGGAATTCCTTCACTTTATCGATTATGAAGCAGGTATCGCTACACGGAGCTTCGCAGTAGAAAGATCTTTTAGGGCAAAACGAGCCATGTAGGGAGAAACAAATGCAATTGGTAGAATGGAACACAATATTTACATCGGGCATATTTTTTGCATTTATATTAAAAAACACCATCTGCGTTTTTTTACTTACAAAGAGCTTATGCTTAGCAAACCATGCCCTTAGCAAGTACACATCATTATCGATACCTGCAACCAAATCTAGGAAATTCGTTGATCCATATGCAATCTCGAGGTCATCCGCAAAAGCATTAACTTTTCCGAAGAATGGTAATGAAAAAATTGAGTTTAAGTGAACTAAAAACAATATAGGACCTAAAACAGATCCTTCTGGTACGCCCATATTAGTTGTAACTGAACCACTTAGGCTTTCACAAACTTTTACGCTCTGAACTCTCCCAGTTAAATAGGAACTAAACCATTTATGTATAAATCCACGAAAACCAGCATAATGCAATTTATCTAGCAAAATTTGGTGATCTACCATGTCAAAAGCTTTGGTAATATCTACAAACACGCCAGCGCAGCTTTTTTTGTTGTCTAAATCTCGATGGATTATTGAACAAAAATTAAGTAGAGCATCTTCAGTAGACCGCCCTGGCCTAAAACCGAAATGCATCGGAATAAAAAACTGTTCGATTTTATGAAAGGAAATAATCCCGTTTTTAATAGGGGAATAACAATAGCACATTTCAAATCAGAAGGAAATGTTCCAGTTAAAACACTAGAATTGAAAAGGTGTGTGAGAATATCAACTAAAGTGAAATCCACATTTTTCAGAACCCGGTTTGATACTCCATCATAGCCACATGATTTTGTGTTATTCAAAGACTTAATGGTTTATAAGATTCCTAATCCAGTAAAGCGTTCGAAGAAAAAACTACTGTCTGAACTTGACTCCACGTACTCCGACTCTAGACATTTACACGAAGATGTCATAGCATATCTTTGCGCAATAGATGAGAAGTGTTCATTAAAAATATTAGCTAATTCCGTAGGGTTTGAAATAGTATCTTCACAACTCACTAGAGCAATGAACTTGTCTCTTCGCTTACACTTCCGGTTTAATATACTATTAATAATACTCCATTCTTTCTTAGATTTTCCTCCTGAAGCCATAAACTTATTGCGATAAAGATTATCACGCTGCAGTCGGACTTCTTTTTATACGTCATTACACAAAAAAGCATAACGCCTACGAAGTTTGTGGTTCTGCGCGTGCTTACGGCACTAGCTTTATTTAAGCTTCAAACTTTTTGCTGAGTTGATATTTGTATACAAAATAATAACATGGCAGCTTAAAAAAAAAAAGTTGTCAATCAAAGAGCAAATAAATTAAAATAATTTGGCATAACTCCTCCCTTAATTTTCTTGTTTATGGGAAAATTGTATTTTATGCCATAATTTCTGTGTTAATGACGTTCTGCTACGTTAACTAATTTAGCTCTTTTTATTGACATTTTAATTGCTTTGCCATATTTGCTTAGTAGCCTATTAAATTCATAAATAACTTGTTTCTGTGAAAAATGGTCATATTTTTTTCGCTTCTTTCATTTATTTGAAGCAAAGTAAATATTTGAACTGTCACATTTGCATGCGCGCACCCACACACACACCCACACACACACGTGCGTTTACTCATAAAGCAATACAAGCACGCTTTACCATTACTTTTTCACTCGTTGCTAATTTATTTATTTCATTTAACCAATAATAATAATTTATTTCAAATTTGTTTGCATATGAAAAGCAGAATTATGAAATGTTAAATATGAACCCAATTGAGTGAAGTATTGATATTCAACAAAAAATATTTAAAAGCAACAAAAAGTAAGGAAGGCTAAGTTCGGGCGTAACCGAACATTACATACTCAGCTGAGAGC
Organism: Eurosta solidaginis; assembly: GCF_040869045.1. Classification (NCBI taxonomy): domain Eukaryota; kingdom Metazoa; phylum Arthropoda; class Insecta; order Diptera; family Tephritidae; genus Eurosta; species Eurosta solidaginis. The sequence continues at coordinate 251,102,169 of NC_090323.1, read as the reverse complement.
TTTGGGGACAAAACAAGGGAAAATCACCAGGTAGGAATATGAACCTAGGGTAACCCTGGAATGTGTTTGTACGATATGGGTACCAAATGAAAGGTGTTAATGCGTATTTTAAAAGGGAGTGGGCCTTAGTTCTATAGGTGGACGCCTTTTCGAGATATCGCCATAAAGGTGGAACAGTGTGACTCTAGAATGTGTTTGTACGAATCAAATGAAAGGTGTTAATGAGTATTTTAAAAGGGAGTGGGCCTTAGTTCTAGAGGTGGACACCTTTTCGAGATATCGCCACAAAGGTGGACCAGGGATGACTCTGTAATGTGTTTGTACGATATCGGCACCAAATGAAAGGTGTTAATGCGTATTTTAAAAGGGAGTCGGCCTTAGTTCTATAGGTGTACCCTTTTCGAGATATCGCCATAAAGGTGGACCAGCGGTGACTGTAGAATGTGTTTGTACGATGTGGCTACCAAATGAAAAGTTAATGAGTATTTTAAAAGGAAGTGGGCCTTAGTTCTATATGTGGACGCTTTTTCGAGATATCGCCTTAAAAGTGGACCAGGGATGACTCTATAATGTGTTTGTACGATATGGGTATCAAACTAAAGGTACTAGTGAGGGTTTTAAAAATAAGTGGCCCTTAGTTGTATATGTGAAGACGTTTTCGAGATATCGACCAAAATGTGTACTAGGGCGACTCAGAACATCATCGGTAGGGTACCGCTGATTTATTTACTATGTAATACCACGAACAGTATTCCTGCCGATATTCCAAAGGCTTTGGATTTGATTTTGCATTAAAAAACCCATCCCATCACCATGTTTCATCCCTTTTTTCGTATTTGGTATAGAATTATGGCATTTTTTAATTTTTCGAAATTTTCGATATCGAAAATTGGGCGTGGTCATAGTCGGATTTTGACCATTTTTTATACCAAGATAAAGTGAGTTCAGGTAAGTACGTGAACTAAGTTTAGTAAAGATATATCGATTTTTTCTCAAGTTATCGTGTTAACGGGCGAGTGGAAGGACAGACTGTCGACTGTGTATAAAAACTGGGCGTGGCTTCAACCGATTTCGCCCATTTTCACAGAAAACAGTTATCGTCATAGAGTCTAAGCCCCTACCAATTTTTACAAGGATTTGTATATTTTTGTTCGACTTAAGGCATTAGAAGTATTCTAGATCAATTAAATTAAAAAGGGCGGAGCCACGCCCATTTTGAAATTTTCTTCTATTTTTGTATTTTGTTGCACCATATCATTACTGGAGTTGAATGTTGACATAATTTACTTATATACTGTAAAGATATTCTATTTTTTGTTAAAATTTAACTTTTAAATTTTGTTTAAGTGGCTGTATTCATTATCCGATTTTGCTAATATTTTTTTAGCACATATATAGTAATAGGCGTAAATTTCATCATGATATCTTCATCGACTGCTAAATTTGCTTGCAAAGCTTTTATATTTCCTTCTTTTAGAAGTAGGCGGTGCCACGCCTGTTGTCCCAAATTTTACCAATTTTCTATTCTGTGTCATAAGGTCAACACACCTACCAAGTTTCATCACTTTATCCGTCTTTGGTAATGAATTATCGCACTTTTTTGGTTTTTCGAAAATTTCGATATCGAAAAAGTAGGCGTGGTTATAGTCCGATATCGTTCATTTTAAATAGCGTTCTGAGATGGGTGCCCAGAAAGCACGCTGAGTATAAAAACGGCAACAAAATATTTAGGTCATACAAATATAACACATTTATAAATGTAGTAATTAATATCATAAATATAATTGATGTATTTTGTGTTATTTTTGATATGCATATTTAATATATGTGTTCGTGGAAATTTATAATAGTGTCATAAAATGTGTCTGACTGTAAGAGTGATATATAAAAATCGTAGCTATTTATTTAATGCAACTTCAATGTGTAAGGCCCAGTTTTTCAGTAAAAGTGGAGATAAATTTGGCAGCTAAACTACGCTTAAACTTATTTTGTAGTTCTTCAACTACTTTATCTGAAGTTTAAGCTTAGGTTAACCGGTTCATCTGGCAGGGTTAAACTCTAGTTGGCCTATATACGCAGATATAGCTGTTGTTTTTGATTTAAAAAATAAAGCTAGAGACCAAGCAGTGACATCCAAAAACATTTGAAAAGTAAGGTTAATTAAAAGCAGTTTTGCTGAACCATAGAGAAGAATTTAACAAATAAAAATATCTCAAAATCTCTCAAAGGTTGGAGAATATTTTAAGAATGACGTTGGAGATCTACTCTAGAACTTTAAATTTTGAAAAATTTCTCAAAGATTGGATCGTGATTGGAGAATGCGTCCGAGTTTCAACTTGAGAACTCTCAGGTTTGAGAAAAATTAGAGAATAACATGGAAGCCACCCCAGAAGAAGATATATATTCCTCTAAGGCTGAAGAGATATTATTTCCTTGCTTGTTTGGTAAACAAAAGCCAGCTGTTGCCATAACAAAAATTATCTAGAATATAAAAAAAACCAATGTTGCCGTACAAAAAAATCTACACCAAAGACGGTCTTTAACTGTGACTGAAAAATGCTCTGAAACTTAGTTGGAGTTGAAATTTGAATAGAGTTTAAGCAAGCGCAGTTTAAGCTTATCTTAACCAAATACTTAAAAACAGGGCCTTGGAGCTTTTAAATAACGACAATTTTATAAAAATCTCATAACAATTTAAATTTTGTTGTTACATAAAAACGTTGATTTGCTATTAAAATATTTGCACTTAATTATATAAAGTGTGGTGGTTACAAAAATGCTGAAATTTACTAATTTGTCAAACATTGATGTGGTTTTGTATAATATAATACTTAGGAATTAAATAAAATATTAAATAAAGTAGAAAGGTTAGGGCAGTCTAAAGGAGTAAACGGTTCTAAATTTAGTAGACAGTTGCAAAAAAGTTACCCGTTCTAAAAAAATTTGCCTTGTGCTGCCATAAATTTTCCCTTCAAATTGGCGGGGCGGAATCTATGTACATACACGTTTTACACCGGCTCTCAATTTTAATGAGAAATATTTCATGCCACAAATACACTCGAAGTGGTCGCCAAACAACTACCAAGAGGCGTCCTCGCTACAAAAAACTTTTTTCTAATTTAAACAACTTTTTTAAAAATGTTCGATGTTGCTTTGCCCGGGGATTGAACAAATGATCTTCCATGTGGTCAACAGAGCACCACATCACGGCGGTTTGTCGGTTCCAAAGAGGCACGCGGTTGCAAAAAATAATGGGGTTCGAAAAATGTAACTGGCTCCAAAACGAATGAAAATTGTTAAAGATGTGGCCTGGGAATGTGTAACTGCATAAGGGTTCGAAAGGAAACACAGCCTAATCTCCTTGGAGGTATATTACAGCAAATTGATATTATAATAACTTGGGATAGATTTTATTGTTTGCTGGTTAGGAGCAATTTAGGCCGTTCCGAGCATACTACTTTTATGGTTGGTGGCCCACGCCCCATGCAAATCAAAAAGTTCTTATTTTAGATGACATTTACTTCAAATTTTGGAAGTAGGTAGCATTTTCCCAGGTTAATATCGGTGATACTTCAGAAGAGGATCAAGGACCGATGTTATATTCTGCAATTTTCGTGAAATTACGTTATTATTTAGGATACCTTGTTTCTATGAAATGGACGATAGGAGGGAAAGATATTTTTTTGTACTACCGACTGTTTTCTTCATTTCTTGTAAATTTTGTTTTGGTTTCGGGTTTACAGTCAAATTATTCAGAAAAACGCCTTTTTTTATTTTTTCGCCAACGTTTCAACCTTTTATTTTGGTCTTCTTCAGGGCCTAATTACAAAAAAAAATATAAAACATAAAACTTAGTATATTAGGCCTTGTATTATTAGGTTTAATAATAATTAATTACATATACAAACAAAAGTACATATATAACACAATTCTTAAAATCACAGATTCTCACTCAAAATTACTGCGTTCTTCCTTATCCAGTTGTTTTGTATAAATGTTTTGTTTTCTGCATTTTGCAGAAATGGTGATATATAAAAGTTTTAAATTATACCCAGCCAGCATTTTTTGAAAATTTTGATAAAAAATATTTAAATATCGTACCTCAATATGATTAAAAACGTTCAAATTTAAAAGCATTTTCTGTTCGAAAATTAACGTATCGTCGGGAGAAAAATATACCATAAATGTGATTATTCTTGAATAATCATTTATGATACCTATTTCGGAACGCTTTTTATTCATATTTGATATCATTGTAAAATTGAGCTTTAATAGTTTTAGAGTAATATTTGACTGCTTTTCACAGTCATTTTCTGTTCATATTCGTGAATATATTTCAATCGTTTTGGTTGAGATTTTTGAATCATTTTGGAATGCCATTATAATGCATTTATTCTTCATATATCATTCAAAATAGGATATTGCATAATAATCTTATTTCATCAGGGAAGAAAGCATTCGAAAGTGAGTTATTCGAACCACAGCTAACTCGCAAACATAACTGACCGATATACAGCTGCGACTACAACATCCAACATCAGCATTATCGTCTGCATCTTAAAATACGGATACGATACGGGATGTTGAAGCCGTATCCAGGTATGTCAAGATAGTATCACTTACCTGGGGTTCAAATAGCTCACAACCTATGTATTGTCCAATCATTATGTATTTTCTGGGAAGCTGAAGGGGAGAAATGGTTGTGAAAATCTTCGTCACGAGCAGCACTACATTATTTTTGTCTGGAAGAATATCTTTTGCATAAATAATAAAATGTTTATATATTTTTTCTTAGCTTCATGATTGAAAAAATATGTGTATGTGAAAAAAATAAGATTGCTAATGAAAAGTAAAACTTCAACAAGTATAAAATTCATTATTCAGTCAACAAATATATTCATAAAAGATTCAGAAAGCTAAATGAAAAATGATTATAAATTTTTGATCACCTAAAGTAAACACATTTGATACAAATATGATTCCAAAATGTGATTGAAAAACTATATTCAGTTTTTCATCATCAAACGTAAGCATATTTGATTATTCTTTTTGTTGGTTTTTATGAAATATTGAAATTTAATCATTAAAGGACTTCAAAAATGATTCCAAAAAGTGACCGAAATATGCTTTTTAGTTTTTTATCATCAAAAGTATTCATATTTGATTATTTCTTTTGTCCAATTGTATGATAAATCATTATTTAGTCAGAAAGAGTAATCAAATTGTATTGATATGTAGGGAAATTCAAAATTGAATCACTTAAATGTTGAGTGGGTAGGGTTTTGGGATTAGTTTTTTTTTATAAATTTGTATAAAATTGAAAGAAACACATAAGTAATAAAGTAAACACAATGTATATTCAAACAACAAATTATATATATATACGCATTTGACGTTTGTTGATATTTTGTCAGCCGGTTCGTGCTTGATGGACTATGTAGAGCAGCTGATGATTGTTGACATCATTAGAAAATACACGCGTAGATGTCGCTGGTGTTTTCAGCTCTACGCTTCTTTTATTTATGCAGTTTTGATCAGCTTTTATAAATATTTCTTCTAAGAGGATTCTTTTTCCCCAACTTTTCTCTCTGGCCAATACTTTGGTTCCTTCGAAATCAAATCTATGCCCAAAAGTAATAGCGTGGAGGGCGAGTGCACTTTTTTCTGTTTCTTTGTTCTTAACAGTTTTTTTTATGTTGATTTAGGCGTTTGTATAAATGCTGAGATGTAATGCCTATGTAACTTTGCCTTCGCTGGCAGTCGATGCAGTCCATTTTGTATACAACGTTGTTTATCTCTTTTTTGGTATTTTGTCTTTAATCTTGTTGTACATTTTCCCAACATTGTTGTTATTTTTGTACGCAAAACGGACGTTGGCAGTGAAGTCTTTGAATTTGTTTGTAATACATTTGGTTACATACGGTAAATATGAAATTGTCATAGTTTTACTTTCTGCTGATTGTTGTTGGGCGTTGGTGCTAGTTAATATTGGAACGGTGTTTTTGCTGTTGATGGGCATTTTGTAATGATTTATTAATCTTGAAACTAGTTTTGGTGGATAATCATTCGCTTTGAGGATGCCTTTTATAATTAATTTGTTCTTGTTGTGGTAGTTTTCATCACTTAAGTTAAGAACTCTGTTTATTAACCCTTTTGCGGTGCTGATTTTATAATATATTTGTAACTCTTCGATAACAAAGCCATAACTTTCTCATGCCTCGTCGATAACTCACCTACATATAACAAAAAGATAACTCATCGATAACAAACCGTTAGCACTTCGATAGCAAATCGATAGCACGCCGTACGGCTTCGGTTTCGGTTTCAGTTCCGAATTATTTTTTGGCTTCTGTTTTGATTTTTATTATTTAATTTCTTTTCCTTACCATGCCTTTTCTTTCACCACTATCATCTACATTGTTCCCGCATTACATAACAGTGTAGTGAATTCACCTACACTTACGTTCTATATTCACCTACAAAGCATACTACTTCCAATACCCCCATTCGTTATCAAAGACTTTTACACATCAAAAAGAATATTTAAATTGAAAATGGCAAATACGAAGTGAATGACGTTTTTAAAGAAATTAATGTGATTTCCATGATCTAATTAAGAAATGGGATCCTTTTTTACCTAGTTTATATTCTCTGAGCATAATTTTCAACAATTTTCAGAAGTTTGATTAATTTGAAACATTGCGCACGTTTTAAGGACCGCTGACAATGCAATAATTTGATGGTGGGTCGACAAAAGTATGTGTGACATAAATTTAATTGACCTTATGACCACTTCAAATATCCAGTAGTTTAATTGAAATTTTGTGCACGTCACTAAATAGGACCGATGACAATGCAATAATGTGGGGTGACACAAGGTCAACGGAAATGAGGTCAGTTAATCCTATGACCGCGTCCAGGGGGTAATAACGCCAATTTACCTGACTGACTTATTGACTATAGGGCCCATTAAAATTTGGTGTAGTGACCATTTAGCACGTTTCCGTTTAACCATGTGTCCAATTCGAGAAAAAGACCATAGCCATAATTTTACTGAAGTGAGACGAACAAAAAAGCAAACAAGCTGCGCGGGTTCAATTTGATGTTAATTTGCAATAGCTTTTCGACTCAATTTTCCATTAAATTAGAAAATTAGCGCCGCGGAATTTTTTTTTTATTAATTTTCTCTAGACGCAGACATCAATCAGTCCTTTACATATAAGCGATGTACTTCTGAACTTACTCGAAGGCATGGAAATCTACAAAAAAAAAAGTAAATCGATATAAAAAATTAAAAGTTTGTAGAGCATCATTCGTGCTTTACTCCGAATTTGAAATTCTGTTAATAACTAAAATTTTATTATGGGTATTTTTATTTTGAGTAAATTATTTATGATAAATTATTCCACCTCCTACTAATGTAATATAAAAAGTTTTTGATAAAAAACTATTTTCTAATTTTTAGTTCGGTTAGCTATAAAAGCGTATGTTTTTAGTTTTTCAAACTATTATTTATTTAATATGTGATAATTTTGAAACAGAGTAAGTTACGTGTGGTGTATTATAAATATACACATAAATGTCATGATGAATATTATATTAACATCTTAAAGACCATACACCAACAACAAATTTTCATTTCGTATGAAGTTTCGTAGCGTATATGTACATATCATATTCCCCTTTTTAATAGAAATTTGTTCACCAACTAATTAGCTTGATGTGGCACTTCTCTATTAAAAGCAAAATAAGTTAGGAAACTAAAAGTTAGCTGAGTTCTGTGAAACGTGCCATTTTAGCAAAATAACCACATATATATATACATATGTATATAAGTATGCTCATACATGCACATCTTCATAATTATTGAAGTGGCGTAGTAAGGGGGGGAGGGGAGCGGGCGGGGGAACCCGGGGGGAATTTTGCCCTGTGCGCTACTTACAGGGATGGCGCCAAATGGTCCGCAAACCAGAACTTCCTGAACTCCCAGTATTTTTTTTTTTATAACTAATTTCTGGAAAAGAATTTTCTATACCAAAAAATGCATGTATGTATATATCCGGAACACTTGCGACAGGTTGTGGAATAATTGAAAGCATATATCTTTTTTTCTCACGTTCGACGTTACGCTGGGAATTATTAAAAAATGCTTTAAAAAAACTGTAAAACGTGAATCTGAAACACCACGGAGCGGTTAGCGTTATCGTCGATGGGTAAGAGAATGTATTAGGACACTTGGAACAATTAGCAGAGGACAATAACACCACAAGTGACACCCGAAATAAAGCTATAGTTGTGTTGCAAAATTCTGTTCTGGTATGAAATCTTAAGGAGGATTGATCGTGTGCAGCTCAGATTACAAGATCCGGGGATGAATTTTAGAGAAGCGTATGATCTTAAATCATTAGCGACTGAACTATTCGAAATTCGAGACACTCTCTGTGAAGAAGCAATAGAAAAAGCGAAGTCTCTTTGTGAAAAATGGGATATTGATATAGTAAAACCTATAAGAAGGCGCCGCAAAATGCTCGAAGAATCGGCTAGAGATTTTGGTCTTCTCGCAGAATGTTAAATTTCCCACATTATGAAAAGTGTTCTCGATCGTCTCCAACAAGAAATACGTACAAGATTTACACAACGATATGACCTTAGTTTTAGATTTGAATTTCTCTTGGGTGAATTTTTTTATAGAGATTTCGATAGAACAGAACTTTTTATCGAAATATGTGACTGCAAAATATTACTGCGCAGTAGAATAGATTAAATCTAAAACTCCGTAAGAATTACTTACTTTTATAATCTCGCATGGAGCAGATGTTTTTCCAAACTTGCGAGTGGCACTTCAAATACTCTTGCCTATCTCAGTAGCTGCAAACGTTCATTCAGCAAATTAAAACTGATTTTCACATATTTACGATCAACGATGGGCAAGGTCGCCTGTGTGATCTAAGATTATTAAGTATGGAAAAAGAAAAACTTTGAAATGATAAATTTTGATGAAATCATTGATATATTTGCTTCCTCAAAGGAATGGGAATTTTTTCCCCCACGCGCAAGAAAACCTCACTACGCCACTGATTTTACTCACATGTTTATCCCTACATTCACCCTGCAGTTTTTTCGTTGTGATAGCTTACCTTATTCATTTACTTTCATAAAACTCAAAGTCAATAAACATATCTACATTTCTTTATCAACATCTTCATTTTCGATAAGTATTCTTAAGTCGTGCCGACAGCAATTATTCTTTGCTATAAATGTCAGTTGGACAACAAATTTCTTGTTAATTTTACCAGCAAACTTTAGTAAAGCACTGAATGGGTCATTAACTCAATTACGCTTCGGTAAATAAGTTTATAATATGCATACAAACAAAAAAGAAGAAAACGTGACAGAAAAAAGTTCTGACGGAGGACTTATTTTGAATGAGTGGTGAGAGATTTTTTCTTGGTAAATAATTATCGGACTTGTCTCCGAAGTTTCTGTGAATAGAACAATTGGATGACTATCATTTTTAAATTTATCATTTAATACATATAAATGTATGCATGAAACATCGATATTTGAGGCTTAAATTAAATCTATGTATGCATGTCAGTATAAACCAGTGGTCGGCGCGCCATAGCTCAATTGAGCCAGACTTGCTTCACACATATTCTTAAGGCCGCGGCACAATGACATTTTTCATATATATGCGTTTAACACAAGCTTATGCATTCCAATAACATCGCCACAATCAACCTAGATATTGCGTTTGTAAATATGAAGGAACTTCAGACTTTGCAACTGAAGTCTATTACGCCTTGCCCATTCACATACATAATTTCGCGATGCACTGTTATAAAAATTCTCCCTATACAACATAAATATATGCCAACATATTTTGTGTCGTATTCATTTGTTATATTGCAGTTTATAATTGCGAAATGTGTTCGAAAAGTTACCAACGTCCGAGAAAAATAATTTCACTTGCAAAGTGTGCCAGTAACCTAAGCCAAAGCAAATGTCAAATTCTTCTTCTTATGGTTTACTTGCAACAAAATTTGGGAGTTGGCCACTTTTCAATATCAGGCGGCGCCAGTGTCGCTCATTCTACCGTTCTCCATAAAAATACGTGCAATCTACTCATAATGCATAAGCTTATGTTAAACTCATCTATATGAAAAACTGCCTATGTGTCGTGGCTTTTAATATCCATCTTTAGTCGTTAGTGAAACAGCAACGAATAACCACTGCACACGGCTGTCGCAAAAATGTTAAGGTTCCCTGTGAGAAATATTACGATAGGGAAACGCAACTGGTATGAAGACCTTTCCATATGTAGCACATCTTCCAAGTATGTTTAGGTTTGGGTTTCTACCTTTTTGGGTATGTTATATTAAATAACTTTTCAATATGAGTTTTTTCAATTTTAACAAAAGTTGTAAAAATTTCATTCTGGATTCCATTTTTTTCTGAGCCAAAAACAAAAAAAAAATTTATTTCAGTACTACAAAAACTACTATAGAATGTTAAAAAAACTTAGCGAAGTAGTAAAAAAATTTACTTGAATGTATACTTATGTTTTAATTTTTTAAATCAGCTCCATATATTTTAAACTTTTTGTATTTCCCCGGTTGCGGCAAATGTATTAGCTTCGGAAATATGATTTTTTAAGCGAGTGAATGCCTCTATTTTTGCGATATTTGCCGGACTTGAGGATATTTCAAACTATTTCTGAATCAAAAATGAAATTTTCCAAAACTTTTGCTATAAATGCATCCTCTGCATACTGTAATTATAACTTTAATTTCCTACTGGGATGCTCATGCTCACTAATACACTTACATTTCAATTTTTGCCGACCACTGGTATAAACGCACTTTTATTTCTTTGAAACGCGTCCGATTTCTTAGGCAGCATGCATACTCTATAATACACTTTGTACTACTTCTGCATGCATATGGTTGTATTAATGTCGTATGCATACAAAAGCACTAGAAAACCATGTATACATATATACGTATGTTTCATACGTACGAAAGCACTAATGATGGTACAGCATCCTCGGCCTAAATGGCCACCTATCGTAATTAGTCCTCGATATAATCCAAGTTTATTGCTCCAACTTGCCCCATCTCTAATAACTTATTTATATCCTGGATCTCCTTTCCAAGCAAAAAATTGTTTCAAGTACATATGTACATTTCGTAAATACAAATACATAAAAATAAACAAATTCGTTCATCCTCTTTTTTTGCAAGCTGCAAGAGAAGACGATCTCATAAGGCAACAGGAGCTTTTGTATTTATGTTTGGAAAGGCCCAAACTCTGTTGTGGGGGTTGGTGTTAGCTCCTACAATTAGTGATAGCTGTTGAGGGTTTGCTTTCCTTACTATACTCGTATTACTGCGGCAGCTGGTGGGAAAATTACGAGAGCAACGCACCACAACGTCCTCTTATTTTCGTCTGATGCATACAATACCTAGGTCACTAAAATTAGAGTGTATATGGTGAACGAGTTTTATAAATAAAAATACATGCACTGATCACACCTGCGCTTGGGGCCGGAACTTGCAGCTGAACAAGATATTTTCGTCCATAAACCAAGTAATCAAATATTCTTGGATTAAAACGTCCATTAACGTAAATAAACATCCCGATTTCTCGAGTAAAAGGTGGTTTTTTTTTGCTACAGAAACAAATTACCCAAATTTAACACGGAAACTCGAGTTTAAGCAAATGCTTGCTTTTATGCAGGAGCTTATTGTCTTGGGACAGCTTGAGCGTAGGCTATACAGCCATATATATAGCGTAATCAAATATTGAAGGAACAGACTCCCTAGTCCCGACCTTCACTTCGATAGGTCTCTTTATAGCCACAATCGCGGTAGGTCACTCAAATCAAATCGAAGACGAGGCGATACACTTGTAAATGTGGTTTCAAATTGGTATAAGGCGAATGGAAGGAATGAAAACATAAAACTTTAAAATTTTTGAGTGCTGTGGGAAAATGTGTTCAATGTTTTGGTTTCATTTTGAGTTTGTCATCTTTTTTTGACAATCCCTACTCCAGTGAAATGAAAAAAATAAAATCAGCTGATGAGAAGAGCCAATCATATATGTAGTTGAGCCATGCGTAACTGACATTTAAATCTACTCAATAAACACACTTTACAAGGTTGCATTTGCAATTTTTTTTAAGTTGGCAATTTAATATTACAATTTATTATATGATAAATTGCGTAATGAATTGCCAATTTGGTGTGTATTTGTATATAGTATAACTAAATCTGTAGAAACGCTGGATAAAAATAGCTTGACCTACATTTTTAAATTGAATGCAATCAAGGAAATAAACTCTCATATCACAATACCTATAAATATGTTATATTCTAAGTAGTCCCTGGAAAGAACAGGGATAGAAACAAATAAAAATCAGTATTGCGTAACTGAGTAGATGATAGTAAATGGAAGCGAACAAGCTGATAAGCTAGCTAAACAAGGCGCATCCCGCAAAGCTTGTGTCGTAGATGTCCCAATCAGATTGCGCGAAGTTAAAAGAAGGTGAAATTTGCACATGATCGATCAAGCTGTAAAATGTCGAAGATCATGTGCAGATTCTACAACTTTAGACTAACAAAGTCATTCTTATCATTGAAAAAAGGGGCCTGTAAGCTCGTGATAGGTATTATAACTGCTCTTTGAGTAAACTTCTGGTTATACTATGGACCCATGCCGCGGTTATTGTATTTGCCCTTAAAATCTTAGCTTTTCATATGAGGAAGCCATATTTGAAATCGAAAGAAAAAGGTCAGTTGCGTACCCATGTAGATATAAGCTGACTATGCTTACCATAAAAAAGATTAAATATACATTTGACGGTTTTCATTTTAAACTAAGAAATAGTCTTTATCACAAAGCTCACGAATATGACATGAAATATTTTCTGATTTCCTTTGCCTACCACCTCCACCCAACATAAGCTCATGTCATTTCCTCTAAAGGCTTAATTTGATATTGTAATACGCATATTTTGAATATTTAATTTAATAATCATTAAGTCGACATCGAGATGGTGAGGAGATGTCATAAAAGTGTGTATACTACAAGCGACAAAGCGTATTCTATATAGCACACACATACATATATGCAAACCCCTTTCGTTCGTGCTTAAACTGATATAATTTATACAAAAGCTTTGATCAAAGATATGAGTGCTGGACTGGACAGGTTTTTATAAGATTTCACCATATGTAAGGACTATTACACACATTCAAGCACCTATGGTTGCCATATGGGTTGATGTTTGTGTATGGCTATTACACATATGTATATGTTTGTATGTATGTGTTTAAATTTCCTTTCCATCGAAGCATTTAAGTTAACTCTGTTGAATTTTCAATATCCCCCCACTGTGAATATACATTATATAGGGGTTTTAAAAAAGCGTTAAAGATACATGTTTACATACGAAATACATAATAAAGTAAATATGGACGAGCTATCGGTTTGGTATAGGTGTGTTATCGACAAAGTATAGACAAGGTATCGATTTGTCATCAAGATATTATAAAGTTCATGTCGATAATAAAGGTTATAAATTATTTATCGATTTTTAAGCGAGGAGCTATCGGTTTGTTACTAAAAAGTTATCGATTTATTTAAGAAGGGTTATCAATTATTTATCTAAAACTTTTCGATGCATTATTAAAAAACATTTACAAAAGTTGTAGATTTTTTTCGAATAGCCTACGATTTGTTATCAAAAAAATTTGGAAGTGTTATCGATTTACTAAAAGTTATCGATTATTCATCGAAAAGTCATAGATATGTCATCAAAAAGTTATCGCACAATAAAGGGTTTTTTTTATCAAAGAATTATAGAAAACTTATCGAGTTTTTTATAAAAAGTTATGCATTGGATATCGAGAGGTTATCGATTTGTTCCGTTTGGAACAAGCACCGATAAAACTTTTAAATAAAACCGATTACGTTTACAAATTGACTAGCAGACCCGTCAGACTTTGTTTTGCCCTAAATTTTGTCTATCTGCATACATTTTAAAAAACTTTTTCCGCCTAATTTTGCCCTCCCCCCTCTTCACTGTTTCTTAATCCTTTTATTCACTCATCTCTACGTCTTTTTAGCTTCATCAATCTCTATCTTTTTCTCACTTTATCTCTTGCTCAGTCTCCTTCTCCTTCCCTCTTTTCTCTTCTCTCAAGTATTTCTCATTATTCTTCATCCCTTATTACCAGTCCCAAAGGGTGGTATGTATTTTGTTCCCTTCAAAGGCGGCTTTTATACAGGGCATGTAGAAGCAGAAAGTTTGCAGTTTTTTTACATTTCTTCCTAGATTGAAATACCCTTTAAAACACTTACAATAATAGTAGAAGACTTTTCGCTTCACATTTTTTCTCGCTATATTTGAACTGTTTTGTTTTAGTTCCTTTGATTTTTACTAACGTGTTGCACGCAATTTTAAAGCCTTCGGATTTTATATCTCGGATTAAATGAAGTTTTCCTCTTTCACTTTTTCTTCAATCCACATATACACACATCCCCACACACAAAAAGTCAAGCACCGAACAAACCAACTCAGCTGACCTTCGTTTAATCCATTTTCTGAGTGGAAATCGTTTGAGTTGCCTTGATTTGCGCTGCTTTTGAATATTTCTGTAAACTATTAGCTGGGATTAGCCAACTTAACTTTGCATATCTCGTGCAGGTTTCATACCTAGGTTCCTTTTTATTAACAATTTAAAATTGAGGCAAAATTGTGTGGATGTTTTTTTTACTTTGTGAATATAGACAATGAGCAGCAGCTGTATTTGTCCTGCTTTGTAGTTGTTCGAAACTTTCAGTTGCGTTGAGATGACTTTTTAAATACCTCGCTGCTGGAATCTCGTCTAATGTGAAGTTATATTTTTAGGTCGATGTAAAATCTGCGACAGAGTCATTGGGTTAAATTTTATTAAAAGTTTTGCATAGTTACGCACGTGTTGTTTAGTTTTGTTATTATTGTATGAATGTGTATTTGTGCATGGTCATGTGTATGTGTTAGTTAATGTTAATGAATCATCGTTCACTTTTAATGCTATGATGTTGATAGAAAAACGAGGCAGTTGGGTTTAAAGGTTTTCTACCTGAAAGTTTATGTGCGACATTCAATCGGTTCCAGGGAAGTCTAACACGCTTCATTGCTTGCGTCGAAAACTTACAAGTTGTTTAAATTTTGAATTTTGTGAGCATATTGAGTAGGTTTGAGAATCAGATCTTATTTATTTTTTCATACCACAAAATGGTAAAATGGTAAGAGTGATTCACCCCTTAACTTTTTTGTAGTCACAATTTTTGTTTTTATTTTTTTAAAGATGGACCTATGATTGGGACTGGGACTGGGAGTGGGACTGGGACGGACTGGCACTGGAACTGAGACTGAGGCTGAGGCTGAGACTGGCACTGGGACTGGGACTGGGAACGGGCCACGGAATTAAACTGGAAATGAAACTGAGGCTGAGGCTGGCACTGGGACTGGGACCGGGGCACGGAATTTAAGTGGAAATGAGACTGAGGCTGAGGCTGGCACTGGGACTGGGACTGGGACTGGGACAGTGATTGGGCATAAGAAATAGAAAAGAATTAAAAGAATTAGAACTAGAACAACGAGGGAAGGAGAAAAATGCTGAAAAAGAGATAGTCTAAGACGAAGATAGAGAGATAGGGACAGATGGAGCGGGGGAGGGAAGTATAGGGAACTAGAGAGAAACGGAGGGGTTGGAAAAGCGCTGTCTTTGGAGAAAGAGACGCACAGAGAGGAGTGAATAAATGAGAGAGTAAGAAGTAAATACTTCTTAAAACTTTTGCAGATAGAGCAAAGTTAGGGCAGATGAACGTCTGCCGGGTCTGCTAGTTTATATATACATAGATCGACTTGATTTTTACGCAACTTAGCTTTTACTCCTATTTTCCTATTTGAAAGCTAATCTTGCTTTATTTTAAAAGGGATATTAAGAGCACGTACTTGGATTTTTCTTAACACCCCCAGTTGGTTTGAATAGAGAATATAAGCATAAATGTAGTCGCAGCACAGTAGCGTAATGTCAAAAAAAATTTACGTGGTAGAGTCGATATGAGCGAAATAAGGCAGAAGATCAGTTAATGGAAATTAACGATGGCAGAAGAGTTAATTGGTGATTTACAAAGAAGAAAGTGAAAATACAAAGGAAAAAGAAATAAATTTTTATAAGACGAAACAAAAAAAGAGAAGAAAGCAAACGAGCAGAGTAATAATAATGTCGATACACTGTTGATCCAAGCCATAGGCCGACAATACATACACATATATTGATAGTCCGGCGGCAATTAAGGTTTCAGGGGCAGACCATATATTAAAACTGGTTTTCTTATCATAAAGGCATATAAAGTTACGAAAAGGCCACTACGCTGGCGAAGGAGGCTGATGTAGTCGATGAACCGGCGGCAGAAGTCACAATCCGTTTGAGATAAATTAAAAACAGGCAGCAGTTGCATAGTATTCAATAAGCAAAAAGGCGTGAAAAGAAATGTAGGGCTGCAACATTTCTTGGACCATGAGCACATCATACGATATCAGATTTACTAAGTTGCTCATATTTCTAAGGAGTTCGGAGTTATTTTATATCCCAAATCCTAGTACCTAATCAGTTGTGGTCGTGGAAAAATTCTGGTAACGCTATGAAAAAATTTAGCTTATGTGAGGTCTTTATTGACCGGCCAGTTGAACTGAACATAACAATGCCGATAATGATGTGGATGATAATAACCAAGCTGAAGATTTTCGTCGCGGTTGCTTAGATAAGGCAAGGCAAGAGAAGGAAAGTAAGTAGGAACAAGGCGGATAGAGGAAGCGAAAGATTAGAAGTCAAAACTGAAGTCGGTCGGCGTGTAATCGATTGTTAACCAGGGGCGTAGCGACGGGGGTTGTTTTGGGGGTTGACTCAGGATCATTTGATTTTTTAGGTCGTTACAATTCAAATATTTGATGTTTTTATGTCTATGTTAATAAATAATAAATAATAAAATAAATAATACATTTCTTTATAATTCTGCTACCTATTGTGACGAATATTAGTAACACTAAGTGATACTCACATCCCTAGTCTGATGCTAACTAAATGAAGTCACAACAATAAAGCAGACAGTCACTTGTATCTACATAAACAATCAGTCATTATGTCTACACATATGTACGTACAGGCAGTGGAGAAGCAACGCACAACCACATGCATATATCTGAGATACTCCCGAAAGTATGCAATGAGAGAAGCTATAAAATCGTGCATTTGTAGTTACAGCTGAGAAATCAATCTGTTGGATTTAAGACGCTACCTGGCGAGCAATAGCAGCCTTATTTTGAAAATCAGTTTGATTTAAGCATTCCATCTGTCGAGTAATAGCAATGTTATTAATAAAGGCCATTTTGCATTATTGAACAGTGATGTTATTTATTCAACAGTTTAGTGATTCAAACGTTAGAAGAATATTGCAAATAAGGGGAATTGCATTAAAATCGTTACAGTATTTACTTTGATGGTGATATTATATTTTTAATAAGCAAGCATATGTATGTACGAAGTGAACACTTATATTTTAATCATATTCTGTTTCATAATAATTCTGCAATTTATTAAATGTACAAATGTACATGTTGACTTTTACTATAATTTCATAAAAATATTTCCTTGTAAATTTGCCTAACGACCATCTACATACATATCAGAGAACAGCAAAAATCGAACACAACAACGTTCGATTACATTCGGCAAGATGATGGTGTTCAATGATCCAACTTGCTGAAACGAACATAATCGAATTTGATTTAAAATCAACATACTTATTGCATGCGTGAATATAATCCATTCAGGCGTTTGCTCGTTTGCCTCAATCGCGATTAAATTCATCGGAATGAATAGGCAAATATGAAAACTCTATGCGTCTGAATATTTGCATGATTCTTCTGCCCTTACGTCACGGCGATAAGCTACATATAAACATACATATAAACATTGCTTACGGTTCTGTTTGTTTGCCGAACTAAACGATACTAATTCTCGTGCTTTGATTTTATTCGCCACATTTAAATAATGTTAAATTTACAGCATTTTTTCGAAGAACGCATTTCCTATTTGAAGTATAATGCAAATTTGATATTATTTTCCATGTGGAAAACACATTATTATAATGTAATATCTACATTTTTATACTCAGTTGAGCAGAGGTCACAGAGTATATTAAGTTTGATTGGATAACGGTTGGTTGTACATATATGAAGGAATCGAGATAGATATAGACTTCCATATATCAAAATAATCAGGATCGAAAAAAAATTTGATTGAGCCATGTCCGTCCGTCCGTCCGTCCGTCCGTTAACACGATAACTTGAGTAAATTTTGAGGTATCTTGATGAAATTTGGTATGTAGGTTCCTGAGCACTCATCTCAGATCGCTATTTAAAATGAACGATATCGGACTATAACCACGCCCACTTTTTCGATATCGAAAATTTCGAAAAACCGAAAAAGAGCGATAATTCATTACAAAAGACCGATAAAGCGACGAAACTCGGTAGATGAGTTGAACATATGACGCAAAATAGAAAATTAGTAAAATTTTGGACAATGGGCGTGGCACCGCCCACTTTTAAAAGAAGGTAATTTAAAACTTTTGCAAGCTGTAATTTGGCAGTCGTTGAAGATATCATGATGAAATTGGCAGGAACGTTACTCTTATTACTATATGTACGCTTAATAAAAATTAGCAAAATCGGAGAAGGACCACGCCCACTTTTAAAAAAAAATTTTTTTTTAAGTAAAATTTTAACAAAAAATTTAATATCTTTACAGTATATAAGTAAATTATGTCAACATTCAACTCCAGTAATGATATGGTGCAACAAAATACAAAAATAAAAGAAAATTTAAAAATGGGCGTGGCTCCGCCCTTTTTCATTTAATTTGTCTAGGATACTTTTAACGCCATAAGTCGAACAAAAATTAACCAATCCTTTTGAAATTTGGTAGGGGCATAGATTTTATATGGCGTTAACTGTTTTCTGTGAAAATGGGCGAAATCGGTTGATGTCACGCCCAGTTTTTATACACAGTCGTCCGTCTGTCCTTCCGCATGGCCGTTAACACGATAACTTGAGCAAACATCGATATATCTTTATTAAACTCAGTTCACGTACTTATCTGAACTCACTTTATCTTGGTATGAAAAATGAACGAAATCCGACTATGACCACGCCCACTTTTTCGATATCGAAAATTTCGAAAAATGAAAAAAATGCCATAATTCTATACCAAATACGAAAAAAGGGATGAAATATGGTAAGGTAATTGGATTGTTTTATTGACGCGAAATATAACTTTAGGAAAAACTTTATAAAATGGTTGTGACACCTACCATATTAAGTAGAAGAAAATGAAAAAGTTCTGCAGGACGAAATAAAAAACCTTTAAAATCTTGGCAGGTATTACGTATATAAATAAAGTAGCGGTATCCAACAGATGATGTTCTGGGTCACCCTGGTCCACATTTTGGTCGATATCTGGAAAACGCCTTCACATATACAACTACCACCACTCCCTTTTAAAACTCTCATTAATACCTTTAATTTGATACCCATATCGTACAAACAAAGTCTAGTCACCCCTGGTCCAGAAAGGCCCACTCCCTCTTAAAATATTCATTAACTCCTTTCGTTTGATACCCATATTGCACAAACGAATTCTAGAGTCACCCCTGGCTCACCTTTATGGCGATATCTCGAAACGGCGTCCACCTATGGAACTAAGGATTACTCCCTTTTAAAATACTCATTAACACCTTTCATTTGATACCCATATCGGACAAACGCATTCTAGAGTCACACCTGGTCCATCTTTATGGCGATATCTCGAAAAGGGGTCCAACTATAGAACTAAGCCCCAAGCCCTTTTAAAATAATCATTAACACCTTTCATTTGATACCCATATCATACAAACAAATTCTAAAGTCACCCCTGGTCCACCTTTATGGCGATATCTCGAAAAGGCGAACACCTATAAAACGAAGGCCCACTCCCTTTTAAAAATACTCATTAACACCTTTGATTTGATACCCATATCGTACAAACAAATTCTAGAGTCACCCCTGGTCCACCTTTATTGCGATACCTCGAAAATGCGTCCACCTATTGAACTAAGGCCCACTCCCTCTTAAAATACTCATTAACTCCTTTCGTTTGATACCCATATTGCACAAACGAATTCTAAAGTCACCCCTGGTCCACCTTTATGGCGATATCTCGAAAAGGGGTCCAACTATAGAACTAAGCCCCAAGCCCTTTTAAAATAATCATTAACACCTTTCATTTGATACCCATATCATACAAACTAATTCTAAAGTCACCCCTGGTCCACCTTTATGGCGATATCTCGAAAAGGCGAACACCTATAAAACGAAGGCCCACTCCCTTTTAAAAATACTCATTAACACCTTTGATTTGATACCCATATCGTACAAACAAATTCTAGAGTCACCCCTGGTCCACCTTTATTGCGATACCTCGAAAATGCGTCCACCTATTGAACTAAGGCCCACTCCCTCTTAAAATACTCATTAACTCCTTTCGTTTGATACCCATATTGCACAAAGGAATTCTAGAGTCACCACTAGCCCTCCTTTATGGCGATATCTCGAAACGGCGTCCACCTATAGAACTAAGGCCCACTCCCTTTTAAAATACTCATTAACACCCTTCGTTTGATGCCCATATTGTGCAAACAAATTCTAGGGTCACCCCTGGTCCACCTTTATGGCGATATCTCGAAACGGCGTCCACCTATGGAACTAAGGATTACTCCCTTTTAAAATGCTCATTAGCACCTTTCATTTGATACCCATATCGTACAAACGCATTCTAGAGTCACCCTGGTCCATCTTTACGGCGATATCTCGAAAAGGCGTCCATCTATAGAACTTAGGTCCACGCTCTTTTAAAATACTCATTAATACCTTTCATTTGATACCCATATCGTACAAACGCATTCTATCTGCGTTCTATCAGCTGAGCAGAGCTCACAGAGCATATTAATTTTGTTCGCATAACGGTAATCGGTAACGGCATAAACTAATCGAGGTAGTTATAGACTTCTTTCTATACATCAAAATGATTTGGACGAAAAAAGAAATTCATTTGGCCATGTCCGTCGGTCCGTCTGTCTCTCCGTTAACACGATAACTTGAATAAATTTTGAGGTAGCTTAATGAAATTTGGTATGTAGGTTCCTGGGCTCATCTCAGATCGCTCTTTAAAATGAACGAAATCGGACTGCAACTACGCCCACTTCTTCGATATCGAATATTTCGAAAACCCGAAAAAGTGCGATAATTCATTACCAAAGATAGATAAAGCGATGAAACTTGGTACGTGGGTTGACCTTATGACGAAAAATAGAAAACTAGTAAAATTTTGGACAATGGGCGTGGCACCGCCGACTTTTAAAAGAAGGTAATTTAAAAGTTTTGCAAGCTGTAATTTGGCAGTCGTTGAAGATATCATGATGAAATTTGGCAGGAACGTTACTGCTATTACTATATGTGTGCTGAAGTAAAATTAACAAAATCGGATGACGAACATGTCCACTTTAAAAAAAAAAATAGATTTAAAAGTCAAAATTTAACCAAAAATTGAATATCTTTACAGTATAAAAGTAAATTATGTCAACATTCGACTCCAGTAATGATATGGTGCAACGAAATACAAAGATAAAATGAAATTTTAAAATGGGCGTGGCTCCACCCTTTTTCATTTAATTTGTCTAGGATAATTTTAATGCCATAAGTCGAACAAAAATTTATCAATCCTTGTGAAATTTGGTAAGGGCATAGCTTTTATGACGATAACAGTTTTCTGTGACAGTGGGCGAAATCGGTTAAAGCCACGCCCAGGTTTTATACACAGTCGACCGTCTGTCCTTCCACTCGGCCGTTAATACGATAACTTGAGCAAAAATCGATATATTTTTACTAAACTTAGTTCACGTATTTATCTGAACTCACTTTATCTTGGTACTAAAAATGGGCGAAATCCGACTATGACCACACCCACTTTTTCGATATCGAAAACTACGAAAAATTAAAGAAATGCCATAATTCTATACCAAATATGAAAAAAGGGATGAAACATGGTAATTGGATCGGTTTTTTGACGCAAAATATAACTTTAGAAAAAAATTTGTAAAATGGATGTGACACCTACCATATTAAGTAGAACAAAATGAAAAGGTTCTGCAGGGCGAAATCAAAAGCCCTGGAATCTTGGCAGGAATACTGTTGGTGGTATTACATATATAAATAAATTAGCGGTCCCCGACCGATGATGTTCTGGGTCACCCTGGTCCACATTTTTGTCGATATCTGGAAAACGCCTTCGCATATACAATTAAGGGCCACTCCCTTTTAAAACCCTCATTAATACCTTTAATTTGATACCCATATCGTACAAACGCATTCTAGAGTCAGCCCTGGTCCACCTTTATGGGGCTATCTCGAAATGGCGTCCACCTATAGAACTATGGCCCACTCCCTTTTAAAATACTCTTTAATACCTTCCATGGGTACCAATGTCATACAAACACATTCCAGGGTTACCTGCATGGTGATTTTCCCTTGTTTGGTCTCCAAAACTCACAGCTGAATATTTAATGTACGGTTACACCCGAACTTAGCTCTCTTTACTTATTTTATTTAAACTCATTATGTCGGCTACGCCGAACTGTTTGCATACAAAATTGGGTCAGCTCGTCTAAGTGACTTAATTGTAGCACAGTTTAATTCGATAACATCAGCATGGCTTTATGTCGTCAACACTATTCGTCTTTGCAACACCATTCGGTCAAGTATAAGGAATAAGTTAAACAAACGCTTTATGTGTATTTCCGTAGCCTTACTTCACGAACATAGAATAATGGCCAGCTATCTCTTTTTGTGGAAACCCTCACTTGTCGTTTAAAATTTTATTTCTATTCATTATTTTAAACCTAACTCTTACTTTTTAAGTTTTATTAATCGCAAGCTTTATTTTAATGTGAGTTTGTTTATGAATGCTCTTGTACTATAAACAATTTAAGAATCTTATTGTACTGATATAAATTGAAATAAATACAAATACCTAAAACATAAAGATCAAAGACTAAATATATGGATTTACGCTACATTGCTTTCCTTTCTCTACTTAAAAACAGCACTCTAAAAGGTTAGAAAGTTAGCACTGTCGTAGATTGAAGAAATGCAAACTCGTTACTAGTTTGTAAGCAATAAATTTTCCCGCAGGCCCAATTGATGGTTGAATGGATAGCTAAATCTTGTTTATGTTAGTGTATTTCCATATACAGCAAAAAACAGTTACTGCCATCACTTGCAGCAATTGTAGATATGTATCTAGTACAGGCAAGAAACAACTCAGGGCGGTACAATGGAGCTACCCTATCGTTAAATAATGGTGTATGCAATTAGGTACATAAGGACCAGTATAAGACCACTGTTTCGTGAGACCAAAAGGTATATGAGACCTCATAAAGTTGAAAGCGGAAATGGTAGAGAGAATTCGCCACACTAATGGGATTCTAATACTTTAAAAAGCTATTAAATGCTCCTTAGACCAAGGATTGTTGTAAGTTATCATCTGATTCGTTAAAATATATTTATGATCGGCTTCTAGACTGTTCGAGGACAGCATGAGTATATATGAAACCAACCGTTTTTTATTAGTTTTGCTAATGCGACAATGGCGGCCGCTGTGGTATGATGGTAGCTTGCTCCTCCTATCACACCGAAGATCTTGGGTTCACGCCCCAGGCAAAGCAACATGGGAAATTTTAGAAATAAGTTTTTTCAATTAGAAGAAAATTTATCTAAGCGCAGTCGCCACTCGGCAGTGTTTGGCAAACACTCCCAGTGTATTTCTGCCATGAAAGGCCCTCCGTGAAAACTCATCTGCCTTGCAGATGCAGTTCGGAGACAGCATATTGTACGAAAAATTAAAAAAAAAGGAGCACGACGCAAATTGGAAAAGAAACTCGGCCTAAAATCTCCGGAGGTTATCGAGCCTTACATTTATTTTTTTATTTAAGTGCTACAATCATGTTCCGAGACAGCTTATACCTTCAAATTGTTCGAAAGTCGAAGCATATATAGAGGGCTCCGAACGTACGGTGAGCACTTTTTAACATAAACGCGTCGAACTTTCTAGGTCATTCAAATGAAAATGATTAAAATTCACTAGCCTACTGAACATCAGCGCTAAACTTGCTAGAAAGATAATGTTGAGGAGTTATTAAGAGGCACCCACTTACGTTTTTAAAAGTTGTTGCCCTACTGCATTGTGTGTCTTAATTTAGAGGTTCACATTATCTGTTAGAGGCAAAAATATCGATACCCTTAGTGATTTGTTAACGACCCGATTTCGTTTCCTGTTTGGTTATAATTTTAAATACTAATTTTATTCTCATTTCGGTTTCCAATTACCAGTAAAATTTGAAATAGCAGAAAAGGTGGGGTTGGCAGATTTGGGTGGTGATAAACTATTTTGTCTATGGCTATGAAACAATTTTCTTAAATTGGCTCACACTACAGTTTAACTGTCTTGAGAAGTAGCCACAGGAAAGGCATTACAATGGGCATGGCAATATGGTCATTACAAAGTGCTTCGTGGATTGGATATCCTGCCACTTCTTCTCCAAAAATTTAATGATTATATATATTTTCAATAGGAGGCCCTTGTTAGGGGCTCTGAATGGAGCTGACGAAATGTGCTCAGAGAGTAGATGTAGTGAAGTGATACGAAGCTCTCAGATGTTCTTAGAAGGTGTAGAAAAGTTTACACAAAGGAGCTGTAAGACCAACGGCAGTGGAAATGTTACATTTTGAGATTTTTTTTATTTCGCTCGGAGAACAATACTAATTTATTAATTTTTGTCTTCACTGGGCAAATAGCAGTTTTTTTATTTCGCTTTCTTAGTTTTTTATACCGCTCGGAAAATAACAGTTATTTAATGAGTTTATAGTCTCGAAGGAATATGAATTGACCAGAATGGAGCTGTAAGGACAGTAGAAGGCTGACGTAAAATGCGCAGAAGGGAGCTGCTGCGAAGTGCTCGGAATGGAGAAGGTATGACTAGTATTGGCCATTTTCGAAAGGCGCAGAAAGAAGCTGAATGATCCGTAGTTGTGTCACGTGTCGTTCTCATAAAATATTTGACGAGAAGTGTTCGGAAAACAACTGACAGGAAGTACTCAATAAGTTGTTCCTGGACCTCAAACAACATGAATGGATATTACGTGCGAGGCGTTGACACTTTAAATCAATGGAATCAAATATAAGGATGGAGGTTTTGGTTTTGAACTTAAAAAACAAATCAATTTAGTCTACAAAGTCGGTTGAGAAGAGTGTCGCTTTGGCGATCATTTCAAGTTTTCAACAGTACGGGCACGAATTCCCAATTGGTTTTTTTTTAGTTCTAAGGTCCACTGCACGTTTCGATAACCCAAGCGGGTTAGGGGTTAGAACATACCCGCGGTAGGTATGCCTGTCGAAAGAGGCAAATAGATTCAAGGGGCTGTATAGTGCAACACTTTCAAGGAGTTGCCAGCGCAATATATAACTTCTCCAGCCCAATTGTCAACCTCACCTATCCGTGGCGAATCTTGTTTCCTTAACAACTGAGGCTCTGGCGACCCCTTACTCCTCATGAATTTGGGGGGTGGGAGAGCGCGATGGCATGGAAAGTCGCACCGGTATCGGAACGTACCGGATCAGCATCCGTCAAATAACCATCCGCATCTCGATAACTCTCCCCAAGTTGTTCGGGGAGTATCCTTATTGCTAAAACAACAACAATCGAAGAATATTTAAATAGAACGAAACGGAATTGGTTAAACAGTTTAAGGCTTAGCTTACTTATTTTAAGTACTTACACTGAAATGTTTTAAGACTAGTCAAAGTGTAGTCGAATAATCCGAAATATATACTACTCTCTTAGTCTTACTCATTTACATATTCACTGCAGGGTGCTAGAACAGGTGGGGTTATTTTGGTAGCAGCTGAACTGCGCAATTTATGCTGAGCATGATTTTTAATTTTTTTGCTTCATGGTATATTTTTTTCATAATGTAAGTAAGGGCCAAAATGAAATAATAAAATACACAGGTGAGTGGGAGTTTGGATATGAGAAAGCATTTAGCAAAGGGGCAACAAGACAAGCTTCAAAATAACGAAAAGGGTTATTGCATGACACATCAAAAAATATGCATTGAAATTTGGTCAATATTTTCCCATTTTCTTAGTTTGTATATAACAGGGATTGTAAATAGCTGTTATGTATCTAAATTTAAACCTAAAACATTATACTGAAGAAGTTATATAACCCACATAAGAAGTGGGCCAATATGTTGTTTATTTCACCGACTATCGATAAATGGTTTTACTTTAAAAATCTAAAATTAATATTTTTTATTGATATTAGAGAAAAATTGTAAAGTTTACAAACGGCGATGGTTACTAGGACATGTTTCTGCATTTCACTTCATCAGCTAGCTTTTCGGGAGCTGAGCATTGAACTCGAATCTCCAACTTTCATATCAGTGCAAAGGCAGATGCCGTTAATCAATAACAAAAACCATTGTATAAAGCAATATGAGCAAAGCTCGCTGTGATGTGTAGTGCAACCCTTCAGGTTGCCAGCGCAATATAGAGCTTCTCCAAACCCAATTGTCAACCTCACCCATCCGCGGCGAATCCTGTTTCATTAACAGGCGAGGCTCTGGTGACCCCAAGCTCCTCATGGAACTTGAGGTTGGGGAGGGAGGGATGGCCTGAAGGTTTAATGTGGCCACATAAATCGTTCCCGACATGGTCGGGCTAGCACCTTAATGGTGCTGTGTTACTGGAGCGTACCGGGTTTCTATCCGGCAAAGGACCATCACATCCATCGATAACACTCCCCAAAGCCTTCAGTTATTTTTTCAGTTTTATTTTATTTGAAGAATAACAGTTATCTTTAGATTTTTTTCTTTCATTTGGACAGAACAGTTATTTTTTTAGTTTGTTTTGCAGTTTTTAAATTTGAGTTTTTTTTATTTCTCTCGGATAAAAACAGTTATTATACACGGTTGAGCAGAGCTCACAGATTATATTAACGTTGTTCGCATAAATGTACCCCGTAACGGCATAAACTAATCGAGATTGATATAGACTTTTATATATCGAAATAATCTGGGCGAAAAAAGAAATTCATTTAGCCATGTCCGTCCGTCCGTTCGTCCGTCTATTGAAAGACGATAACTCGAGTAAATTTTGAGGTATCTTAATGAAATTTGGTGTGTAGGTTCCTGGGTACCCATCTCAGATCGCTATTTAAAAAGAACGAAATCGGACTACAACCACGCCCATCTTTTCGATATCGAAAATTTCGAAACTCGGTAGGTAGGTTAAAATTATGACGCAGAATAGCAAACTAGTAAAATTTTGGACAATGGGCGTGGCACCGCCACTTTTAAAAAAAGGTAATTTAAAAGTTTTGCAAGCTGTAATTTGGCATTCGTTGAAGATATCATGATGAAATTTCGCAGCAACATTACCCCTATTACTATATGTGTGCTAAATAAAAATTTGGAAAACCGGATAGCGAACACGCCCAATTAAAAAAAAAAAAAAGTAAAGTCAAATTTTAACAAAAAAATTAATATCTTTACAGTATATAAGTAAATTATGTCAACATTCATCTCCAGTAATGATATGGTGCAACAAAATACAAACTTAAAGGAACATTTCAAAATGGGAGTGGCTCCGCCCTTTTTCTTTAATTTGTCTAGAATACTTTTAATGCCATAAGTCGAACAAAAATTTACCAATCCTTGTGAAATTTGGTAAGGACATAACTTCTATGACGATAACTGTTTTCTGTGAAAATGGGTGAAATCGGTTAAAGCCAGGCCCACTTTTTATCCTTCGGCTTGGCCGTTAACACGATAACTTGAGCAAAAGTTGATATATCTTTACTAAAGTTAGTTCACGTACTTATCTGAACTCACTTGATCTTGGTAATAAAAATGGAAGAAATCCGAATATGACCACGCCCACTTTTTCGATATCGAAAATTTCGAAAAATGAAAAAATGCCATAATTATTATACCAAAATATAACTTTAGAAAAAACTTTGTAAAATGGGTGGGACACCACCTACCTTATTAAGTAGAAGAAAACGGAAAGTTCTGCAGGGCTGAATCAAAAGCCCTTGGAATAATGGCAGGAATACTGTTCGTTGTATTACATATACATTATTACATATATAAATTAATTAGCGGTACCCTACCGAGGATCTGGGTCACCCTGGTCCACATTTTGGTCGATATCTCGAAAACGGCTACACATATACAACTAAGGGGCACTATCTTTTAAAATAATCATTAATACCTTTCATTTGATATCCATATCCTACAAACACATTACAGAGTCACCCGGTCCACCTTTATGGCGGTATCTCGAAAAGGCGTCCACCTATAGAACTAAAATCCACTTCCTTTTAAAATACTCATTAATACCAGGGCTACCCTAGGTTCATTTTCCTACATGGTTCTTTTCCCTTATTTTGTCTTCAGAGCTCTCAGCTGAGTATGTAATTTTCGGTTACACCCGAACTTAGCCTTCCTTAGTTGTTTTTATTTGAGTTCTTATTTCGCTTGTAAAATAATAACCATTTTGTGAGTTTTTGTTATTATTTATTTTATTTCTCAATCCTTTAGTTTCGCTAGAAGAGTAAATGTTATATTTTGAATTTTGTTTGCTCGGAGAATAGTTTTGGATTTTAGTTCTCTTAAACGATCGGAGGATAACAGTTAATTAAAATTTTTTTTTATTTTGCTGGGAACTAATTCTATTTCGCTTGAGAATAACAGTAATTTTTTGAATTTTTTATTTTGTCCGGAATATAATAGTTATTTTTTTGGTTTTTTATTGCTCTCGGGTAACAACAGTTATTTTTTAATTTTTGACTGCGGTCGAAAAATAATACTATTTCTTTATTTAGCTAGGATAATAACACTGGGTCACAAATTCCAATGTTTTTTCTGCACCAGAGACACCATTATGAAATTGCCCCTTGATTTCGAAAATTAAAGTTATTTTTAATTCTATGGTAACGTTTTTGAGATATTTACGAATAACAGTTTTTTCCCAAAAAAAAAAAAAAAAACTATGCCTCCTTAATCATATATATCTCAAGAACGAATCGAGCAATTCCAAAACGGTTTGAAGCCTTTAAAAGTTAATAAAATTTGCTATAAACTGCGCATACAACACTTCTTGTTAGCCCCTGCAAGTTCAAAGATAACGAACAATCATTACGGATTTTTTCCATTTTTTTGTAAAAATATAAAAAAATTTGTAATTTGCGAAGAAGGATCTCGAAAAATAATTTTTTTTTGCAGATTTGTTTTTTTCGCACTAAGCTCTGTTTAATTATAAAAAAAATAAGCTTTCACTCAACAAAATCGAAGGACTAATACAAAAGTTATAAGCATTAATGTAAATATTCGCATTTAATACTTAATTACCCTACTGGTACATATGTGTTAATATTCGCTGACTAAGTGAGATATGAATACTTGTTATAGCAAATTTTATTGCCTTTTAAAAGCTTCAAACCATTTTTGAATTGCTCAATTTGTTCCTGAGATATATATGATTAAGTGGACTCAATTTTTTTTTCCTGAAAAAACCGTTATTCGTAAATATCTCAAAAACCTTACCATAGAATTAAAATTAACCGTGATTTTTGAAATGGGGGGGGGGGGGGGGGGTTATTTTACATATGAATTTCATAATGGAGTCTCTGGTGTATTGGCTGTAAACCAGTGTAATTGGTATTTTTTGGGGTCTTTATTTCGCTCGGGAAGTAATTTTATTTCGCCTGAGAATGTTATTTCGCTCATAAAATAATGCGCGTTTTATTGTTATTATTGTTATTTTATTTTTCAATCTTTAGTTTCACTAGAAGAGTAAAACTTATTTTTTGAAGTTTTATTCCTTACAAAAGAAATTGTTACATTTTGAGTTTTTTTTTTTTGCTCAGGGAATAATTGTAATTTTTTTAAATGCTCGAAGTAATCTTATTAAACCTGAGAATAACAGTTAGTTTGAGTTTTTTTTTTGCTCTGAGAATAATCGGTAATTTTTGAGTTTTTTTATTCAGCTCAGACAATAACTGTTATTTGGTGAGTTTTCTATTTCACTCGGATGGTAACAGTTATTTTTCAAATTTTTTATTTCGCTCAGCGAATAACAGCAAGGTTTTGAGTTTTTTTTTGCTTTGGAAAAATATAAATACATATTTTCTAACTTTTTTATTTGTACTTTCATTGGGTCTTCAACTCGAATATATTTAAGTATGAAAATTTTAATTTTCGAGCAGAAAGAAGAAAACTAAATATGGATTTTTTTTCGTGCTAAATAGAAAACTCCAATAACAAATTTTATTTTCCAAGTTAAAGAAAAAACATAAGCTCAACTGTTGTTTTCGAGCAAAATATGAAAAAAAAAAAAAACACAAAAAATAATCATTAAAACAAGACTTTTATAGCAAAACTCATAACTGTTACGATTGCTGCTATATATGGACGTTTGGGTACATATCGCACGAACAAGCTGTGAACCCCGGCCAACACAAACATTACTGCACTACATCAAACCACATCAAGCCTTAGCATGAGCCAGCAGCATTTTGATTTGAAACAGATGTAAACGCTTTGGGAGGCATCAATAACTTTTGAGTTAGCCATCACTGTATCGCAATATCAGTGGATGGGTGCGCTTAGTTGTGCGTTATGGAAACTTTTAATTTAGTGCTCTGTCGAATTTTGTGAAAGAGTAGAATTTGTGTGCAGGTTAGTGAAAGCAACGCAATCGAAATGAAATTGACGAAGTGTGATGGCATTGAATGGCATAACAAATGGTGAAGAAGCTAAAAAGCTATAAAAGAGAGTCAAAACAGAAGCTGGGGAAAGAACAAACAACTTGCAAAGCAAGGACGAGAATATTAACTAATATTTGTTAAAAGCAAATGGGGGAGAAAAAAATTCAAACATAACAAAAGTAGAAGCACTTGATTTGTGTGAAGACAAGGAAAGAGTATTGAGAACTAAAAGGCAGTAAATAAGAAGATATTTACGAATTTCATAGAAACTTGCAAATTTATGCCATTTCTTCTCTTCACTATTTCAGCCGACAAGTGTTAAATTTCCCCAAAGAAAAAAAATTTAGAATAAAAAAATTGCAACAATCAGTTGATGCAATAATTGAAATTTTTGTGCAGCTCACAGGTATATTTCTAGCTACGGTGTTTACATTGAATAATACAGTTTACAACTGACTTGCATTTCTGCTGCAAGTTTTGCATAGAAAAAAATCAAAATTTTTCCAACACACTTCTAAATTTTTGGGATTTGTAAACTTTTTTGTAAATATTTTTTATTTTTTTGTTACCTCCATAGTTTGTGATTTTGTGTTTTGCTGATGCCGTGCACTGCAGTATTGAGGGTAAAAAAAAAAAGAATCCCTTTTTATGGGATTATCACGTCAGCAACAATGAGAGATGATGAAGTGAATTTGTGTTTGAGGGTAAAGTTGTGTATGGTTATTGTAAGCAATATATTTTCAGTTAATTAAATGTGCTTTATTGCATATGACCATACATAAAACAGAGTTGTTAGTAACAGAAAAAATTGTCATTTAGAAATTTCGTGGAAACTTTATGGGCTGTTCAACTCGTGGAACTAAAGACTGTCATCAGGTTGGCCATGTATTATAAGACTTTTGTCTTTTTATGACTTTACTTTATTTTTTGTTTTTCTACTTCATGGAATTTAATTTCGGTTAGGATTCAATTGTGTAAAATTAAGTTTTTATGAAAATTTTTTTTTGTTTTTTTGCCTCTTATTTATTAAGAAATCAATGGACAGGGGCACGTCGCAGGGCGGGTTATCACTTCTGCTGTGGACGTTGGTCACCACTAGAGATATACGCCGCCGATAAACGCCGCCGCTGCCGCCGATTGGCGACGTTTTTCGCACGCCGCCGCCGAATTTCAAAAATATCGGTGCGGCGGTGGTGGCGGCGGCGTTCGGTGCATCACTGTATTTTCTACTCTTTTAAGACTATCTAGTCCATTTGTTGTTCATCTCGAAAATTGGTTCGATATAGTCGAAAGGGGTATCAAGGGATTCGCAACACTGCCAGTTATAAAAATCCAATTGCGAAATTTAACACTTTCTAACCGTTCAAAAGTTATTTGGGAAAACAGGCGCTTTCAATGCCAACTTAACTCGGATTTCGCAACACCGAATTCAAGTTATTAAAACAAAAAAACTTAAAGAAAAATTATATAATAAATTTAAATGCTTAATTCAACAACAAAATGCTCAAGTACAACGAATTTAAATAAGGTGTCCCAAGTCGAACATATTTTCAAATTGTCCTCAAGTTGTTAAAAAATCAAATTACCCGAAAAATGTGCTGAATTTTATATCCCGATTGGCTGAAAGAATAAGCGAAATCAGTAATGAAAACTCCTTTATTAGGCTCCAGTGGTTTTAATTCTCCTTTGAAATGATTCTCATCTCATACTTAAATTGCATATATCTTCAACATGTATGAGAAGGGTTTGAAAAATCACCTTATTGCTGAACTATAAAATAGCGTCTGAAATCTTAATTTTGATTTGCACACCTCATTATTCAACACCCAAGTCTCCCAGTTCAGCATTTCCTAAAGTTGGCAGCCCTATCCCTAACTAGTCCCTTGGAGTGGATCACTTTGGATATAGCCTATCAACCGTGTTTAAATATCACAATTATCACGTTACGGCTCCTATTCAAAATGTGAATACGTAGGCACTTTTTTTTTTAACCAGGTTAGGCTTTGTCCTTCGCAAGAACACTCAAAGTGTTGAGGCAAAAGCTTTTTCAAGACAGTCGAACAAATGACCGGGTGTTCTATTAGCCTAACGTAGGGGATAGTCGAAATAGTCTGAAAACTAAAGGCGGTCATCCATAATGAGCTGTTATATCATAAGGCCGGAAACAAAGAATATTGAAGTCAATGTATCGAACACAAACGTCGGCAAATTTTTGTCTAAATTTTAAATTTTTTTCCACGGTCCTTGTAAAGTTTAAATTATGTAGATGCGCCAACGATTATACAATTTACACCCATGTGTTACGCAATGATATCCACTTAGGCCGCTTATGATTTCTAGAGCGGCATTCTTGGCTGAATAGTTACTCCCTAACATTTCAAGGTGTTTTTGGTGTAGCTCGGAAGCATAGCACGACAAAAGCATCCATCAGAAAGTTTGCGGAGCTACACCTACAGCTTTTAGGAAAGTGACGTCAACGAAGGTATGAGCTCGCATTCGCAGTCCTATGGCTGGCATATGGTATAAGGGCCAGGTTGCGTGGTAGTGACTAGTGGTCGGGATTGCTACTGTACACACGTCGGAAAGTATAACTCCTAGAAACAGCCGAAAATATTGAAGGCGCCCTTTGTCGAGATCAACAATAACCCAGCATTGATGGTAATGGTTAAAATTGTGCCACGAAAGTCATGACTATTAGTAGATAATTGATAGCAACCGTAAGTCGCCTTTGTGCGTGGCCAGCATGTAGCCACAAATGATTTAAAGAAATCGTGCCGACGACGGGTATTAGAGTTAGCTCAGAACATCTCCTTCTGTGAAACTACGCTACAAAAGTGTGACCATTTTAAGTATTTCTCCCACTTTCCGCAGGGAGCTACTCCCGAAATTTCCTGAACGATACGCGAGAATTTGAGGCAAAAACCGCGGATATTTCCGAAATGGCCGAAACCTCGATTTCCTTAAATATATATAAACAAAACTTTTCCAAGTATTATTTTTTTTTTTAGTTTACGCTTTACAAGCTTTCCAGATACTCATCCGCAAGTCAATGATATTGTTCCAGATCGTCAAACAATACTATTGACGTCAGCAGTATGTTTCCATATTCATTAGTTGTGGACAATGTGATACTCTGAAGTCCACCCATTTAATTACGAGGTTTATGCCGATCACTTTGTCGGCGCGCCGGCCACGCCGCCGCCGCTGGTATATAATAGAGCCTACGCCGCCGCCGACGATTAAGTGACCGGCGTAAACCTTTAGTCATTACCCAAGTGATCAGGTGGTTCGCACGTCATTGCAAAGTGCTTTCCAACAATTAGCTCTTTGATGGATCGGGCGCTACATATATACATTCCTGAGCTTCTAATGTCGGGTTGACAGCCAATGCGGAGAAGACAGATATCATCTTGTTTACTAAGAGTTATGAGGTCTGAAATTGGACCAAGTCTAAGCTAGGAGGGGTGACCCTACGTAAGAAAACTCACAAAAAATATCTAGGATTCATTCAAGACAGTAAATTGTCGTACATTATCAACTTATAGGAGATGGTAAAGAAGGAATCGACGGCACTTTATGCGTGTAAAAAGAATGTTGGGGTGCTCGTACGGTATATTACCCCTTCTCTCTGAATGCGTATTTACAGGTATTGGAAATTCTATCCTATACTATGGAGTCCTTGTTTGGTGGAGATATGCACTAAAAAATCTAACTTAAGAAATTAAAGTGGTAGGGAGGTTATCAATGCTAAGCATTCCGGAAGCCCATTTTGCACATTCTATCTGTAGACCTGGTGACAAAGAACATAGCGTTAATAACTGCGTCGAGACCCAGTGTCTCGAGGAGGCTTGAGCGCAGACTGTACGGCCATAGTAGTAAAGCGTCATCAATTACAGCGCGAACAGACTACCTGGTTCCGTATCTGTGCTTCGTAGGAGCTCAGTAGCTGAGCCACTATATAGGTGGATGTTTGACGCAAGTGTGCCCAAATGACGGACGAGACGATACACTTGTACACTGATTGTTCCAAGTTAGTGGAAGGAGCAGGTTCTGTGGCATAATGTAGTGATCCGGAAATAAACAGATTACAAAAGCCGTGAGATCACTGTAGCGTTTTTCAGGCAGAAGTATTAGTCTTAATCAAAGCAGTAGAAACCCTGGACGAGAAGAGTTTAAGCGAATCGAAATACGGAGAAGCTTACATCTTTATTGTGTCCCAGGGAATGAATGGAAATGCAAAAGCGAATGAACTACCTAAAAAGGGCGCATACCTCATAGATTTCGGCTTCGACGTCCCAATTAAATTAGGCGAGATTAATAAGTGGCGAGACGGGCGAGATGAATTTGGCTTAACTTCAGTTTTCCCGTTTGTTTTTCTTGTTATATTTATTTAATTTTATTTGCTTGATGCAGTAGAACTGAATCATTCTGATTCTATGTGGCGCTCTGTACGCAAGATTTTAACAAGGATAAACAGACGCAGTCTAATGCCTAATGATAGGCTTCCGGTGTTAGAAATTTGACTACTCGAGCTCGAATTTTACTCGGGGAGAATATAATTTTTATTTAAACAAGTAAGGAAGGCTAAGTTCGGGTGTAACCGAACATTACATACTCAGCTGAGAGCTTTGGAGACAAAATAAGGGAAAATCACCATGTAGGAAAATAAACCTAGGGTAACCCTGGAATGTGTTTGTATGACATGGGTATCAAATGGAAGGTATTAAAGAGTATTTTAAAAGGGAGTGGGCCATAGTTCTATAGGTGGACGCCATTTCGGGATATCGTCATAAAGGTGGACCAGGGGTGACTCTAGAATGCGTTTGTACGATATGGGTATCAAATGAAAGGTGTTAAAAGGGAGAGGGACTTAGTTATATAGGTGGACGCCTTTTCTAGATAACGCCATAAAGGTATACCAGGGGTGACTCTATAATGTGTTTGTATGATATGGGTATCAAATTAAAGGCACTAAGGCACTAATTAGTGCTTTAAAAGGAAGTGTACGTGGACTAAGTTTAGTAAAGATATATCGGTTTTTGCTCAAGTTATCATGATAAGAGTCGAGCGGAAGGACAGACGGTCGACTATGTATGAAAAATGGGCGTGGCTTCAACCGATTTCGCCAATTTTCACAGAAAACAGTTACCATTATAGAATCTATACCCCTACCAAATTTCCGAAGGGTTGGTAAATTTTTGTTCGACTTATGGCATTAAAAGTATTCTAGACAAACTAAATGAAAAAGGGCGGATCAACGCCCATTTGAGATTTTCTTTTATTTTTGTATTTTGTTGCACCATATCATTACTGGAGTTAAATGTTGACATAATTTACTTATATACTGTAAAGATATTTAATTTTGTGTTAAAATTATACTTTTAAAATTTTTTTTTTTAAAAAGTGGGCGTGCCCTTCATCCGATTTTGCTAATTTTTATTTAGCGCATATACAGCAATATTAGTAACGTTCCTGCCAAATTTCTTCATGATATCTTCAACGACTGCAACTTACAGATTGCAAAACTTTTAAATTTCCTTCTTTTCAAAGTGGGCGGTGCGACGTCCATTGGCCAAAATTTTACTAGTTTTCTATTCTGCGTCATAAGGTCAACCCCCCTACCAAGCTTCATCGCTTTATCCGTCTTTGGTAATGAATTATCGAAATTTTTGGTTTTTCGAAATTTTCGATATCGAAAAAGTGGGCGTGGTTATAGTCCGATATCGTTCATTTTAAACAGCGATCTGAGATGAGTGCCCAGGAACCTACATACAAAATTTAATCAAGATACCTCAAAATTTACTCAAGTTATCGTGTTAACGGACAGACGGACGGACGGGCGGACGGACATGGCTCAATCAAATTTTTTTTCGATGCTGATGATTTTGATATATGGAAGTCTATATCTATCTCGATTCCTTTATACCTGTACAACCAACCGTTATCCAATCAAAGTTAATATACTCTGTGAGCTCTGCTCAACTGAGTATAAAAATACAAAGATATCTGAAAAGATCTTTGTCAGGGTCGAAATAGCTAAAATATCTGCCAGTTTGTTTAATTCCTTTCAGTTTTTCCATTATAATAAAATTACAATAATTTAATAATTATCTGGCCGAAAAAAGAAATTCATTTAGCCATGTCCGTCCGTCGGTCCGTCCATAAACACGATAACTTGCGGAGTATCTTAATGAAATTTGGTATGTAAGTTCCTGGGCACTTTTCTCAGATCGCTATTTAAAATGAACGAAATCGGACTATAACCATGCCCACTTTTTCGAAAATTTCGAAAAACCTAAAAAATGCGATAACTCATTAACAAAGACGGATAAAGCGATGAAATTTGGTAGGTGGGTTGTCCCTAAAACGCAGAATAGAAAATTAGCAAAATTTTGGAAAATGGGCGAGGCACCGCCCACTTTTAAAGGAAGGTACTTTAAGAGTTTTGCAAGCTGTAATTTGGCAGTCGTGGAAGATATCATGATGAAATTTAGCAGGAACGTTACACCTGTTACTATATATGTTTTAAATAAAACTTAGCAAAACCGGATAACGAACACACCCACTTTAAAAAAAAAATTTAAAGGTCCAATTTTAACAACAAATTGAATATCTTTACAGTATATAAGTAAATTATGTCCAAATTCAACTCCAATAATGATATGGTGCAACAAAATACAAAAATAAAAGAAAATTTCAATATGGACGCGGCTGCGCCCTTTTTCATTTAATTTGTCTACACTACTTCTATTGCCATAAGTCGAACAAAAATTTACCAATCCTTGTGAAATTCAGTAAGGTAATAGCTCCTATGCCGGTAACTGTTTTCTGTGAAAATGGGCGAAATCGGTTGACCCCACGCCCAGTTTTTATACACAGTCGACCGACTGCCCTTCTTCTTCTATCTTTACTAAACTTAGTTCACGTACTTATCCGAACTCACTTAATCTTGGTATTAAAAATGGGCGAAATCCTATTATGAATACTCCCACTTTTTCGATATCGAAAATTTCGAAAAATGAAAATGCCATAATTTTACACCAAATACGAAAAAAGGGATGAAACATGGTGATTGGATTGGTTTTTCGACGCAAAATATAACTTTGGAAAAAACTTTGTAAAAGGGGTGTGACACCTACCATATTAAGTAGAAGAAAATTACAAAGGTTCTGCAGGGTGAAATCAAAAGCCCTTGGAATCATGGCAGGAATGCTGTTCGTGGCAATACATATATAAATAAATTAGCGGTACCCGACAGATGATGTTCTGGGTCACCCTTTCGGTTGATATCTCGAAAACGCCTTCACATATACAACTAAGGGCCACACCCTTTTAAAACCCTCATTAATACCTTTCATTTGATGCCCATATCGCACAAACACATTATAGAGTCACCCCTGGTCCACCTTAATGGCGATATCTAGAAAAGGCGTCCACCTATAGAACTATGGCCCACTCCCTTCTAAAATACTTTTTAATAACTTCCATTTGATACTCATGTCCTACAAACACATTCCAGGGTTACCCTAGGTTCATTTTCCTACATGGTGATTTTCGTTTATTTTGTCTCCAAAGCTTTCAGCTTTCGGTTACACCCGAACTTAACGTTCCTTACTTGTTTATTTTGTTTTCAAATTTTTTTTTTTCTGTACAAAGCAAGTTGTATAAGGTATATTGAGATTTAATTTTTTTTGTTTTATTTTCGAAAAATTTCTTGGTTTTTTAATTTGATATCTTTTATATATGATTTTAAATTAAGCTGAAAAAGTGATTAATTGTTTGGTGATATTTTTAATTTTTCTTTATTTTTTTTTTTTGTATTACGTGTTTTTTTTGGTTATTTCTGTTTCAATTGGTTAGCTGTGACTCTTTCGTGATATTTTAGCAGACATGTTTTTCTGTATATATTTTATAATTTTTTTTTTTTTTAATTTTTTAACATTTAACTGTTTATATCAAGTTGTGGATAAATTTTTTTTACTAAGATGTGGATTAATTTTTGTTAAATTTTTAATAATTTTTTTATTTTATTCCGTAAGTTTTTTTTAAATTTTTTTTGCAAATAAAACATTGGTTATTTCTTAAAATTATTTCTATTTCTATATATTTAGGATTTTCTTATTGGGTATTTGAACAGTATTTTTTTTAACTATTTTAAATGTATTTTTGTTTTTTTTTTTTTGTTAACTTTTTATTTTATTTTATTTTATCTTTGTTAGTATTTTTTTATATTTTGAGTAATTACATTTTTTTCTAAATTTTCAAACCAAAAAAAATTGTATTAAGTTTTTTTTCAATTTTGCAGTTTCTGCTTTATCTATTATTTTTTTAGTTTTTTGTATATTTTAGTATTTCTTTATATTTACACACGCGTGATTTTTACGTTATGACAGGCATCGTTCAAGTCTCAAAAATACCACTCATACGCCATGTACAACCCTATATATGTACATATATGGGAATTGTGTTTACAAAAGCACCTATCGACGAGGAGCATTAGCGTTTAGGCTGCAAATATTGACTAAAGGGAGATTGATTAATTCGGAGTTCCAATTAAGTAGCTCTAGTTATAGAAAACATAAAACTGATACTTGAATATCATAGTGGAAATGAAGCTCGGTCTAAATCTCTTCGGAGCTGATTCGCGCCAAGTACTTATTTATTATTGTTTTGTTTTTGTATATTTAATAATATATATATTTAAATAAGATTGACTTAAATAATCTTCACTGAACCAGTGCCAAGTTCGAGAGCAGTATTTTTTTTTTTTTTTTGTTTTGAATTTGTTCAAAAGACGGTATTATGGAAATGTCAATGTGCTTCTCACATGTTGTGCCTTCTATATCTCATACATTTGCACGTAGAAAGGCTAGATCTGAACGTTTTTGCTCACAAGTTGCTAACTTATTTACCCATCGCTTACTCGCGCTGTTCTAGCATTTACAAAGCTTCCGGTATTTATCTCGATGTGTGAAAATTGATTGGTTGTCACAATAAAACTTTAATACATATTGTGAAAATTTTGTTTTTTTCATGAATGTGACAGGAAAGCATTTCCGCATTTCATATTATCTGTTGGACTCATGCCTTCTCAGTGCATTGACTATTCGTCTTACTTAGAACTTGGTTTACCTCGCTATCATTTTGTATTTTTTTCTTGAGCCTTTCAATTCCTCTTTTTATGTGTTTTTTATGATTGCATCAATGCAAGTTGTTTAAGTGGTGTTAAGCTGATCTCATCTAAGCTGGTTTAAGCTAGTCTGCCATGTTTTAGACGAGTAGTACCACAATGCAAGTGTGAAATCGAATAGTTGCAACAGGAAAAGAGTGTATAAAAATTTAAGCTGATTTTGTGCACGTGGATTCCTTTCAACTACAAAGGTCCAATATGACTTCATGAAAGTCTGAAGATTGGATCAGCGTATTTTTTTCTTTTTTAAGATAGTCAGGGCCATTTGATTGAAGTTTGATAGCAAAGTAGCTTTTTATTTGATAGCTCGTGGATAGCTAGAGGACCAGAGAGCGATCTATTCCTAAAGTCATACTAAAGTTTCGATTGGTTTTAAATATGGCCCGCTTATAGCGTTTTGTTCAGTAAAGATTCCGTAAAGTGAGATCGATTCGGCAGGTAAATGCCTTGTTTAGCAGGAAGATATTGATACGGTGGCGTAAAGGAAGATTAAGAGGTAGTAACTTCTAGAAATTTGCATGAATTTATAGAGGTCAACAAAAATTCAGCCCAGTAGAAATTTTTATAGCCTTACACATTATCCCATTAGGGATTCAAGTGGTTGTGTAGCGCGCGCAACCCTTTCGTGGAGTTGCCAGTGCAGTTAAAAGTTTGTCCAACACAGTTTTCAGACTAATCCACTGGTAGCGAATTTTTTTTATTTGGCATGCGAGTATCTGTTTCTCACGGAAGGAGCTGATTTGTTGACTTAGAAGGGTCAACCTCAATGATACTTTTTCTTTGGAACGTACCATATCAAAATCCAGATAGGAAGATACTACAAAATTAAGAAGTAGACCTCATGCAATAAATTGTTGGGATAAGAGGATTTTCATCATGATTTTCTTGAGTTGAGTAGATAACTAGAATCTTGAATCTTGCAATTACTAGTCAATTACGTCTCTGAGATTTATTGAAAAATTTATATCGCTTATAACAGATTTCTATATATCTATCTCATACAACCCATTCCTCAACTATAATGATTTCAACACGACGGCTGGTTTAGAGAAATTTCTAAAATTGAAATTTATCTTTTCTGCGTGGAATTATGATTGGTACTCATTAAACTTACTGAGTCATACGATATAAGATTCCAAGTTTTGTGATCTAATATTTTTGGCTGATGCAAAACCATCCGGTGCAGTGAGTTATCGATGAATTTATAAATTTGTTAACGTATACTTAAATGTTAGCGGTAGATGTAGAATGGCGGAAGTGACGAGTGTTGGACTTTTGTTAGATGATGATTAATGCGGATAGTGAAATCAAGGGATCGGTTGATATAGGTGATCCGATGTCCAAACTAACCAGCGGATTATCATGAATCAATGATAGATTTACGATAAATCTGTTGACTCAAAATTACGTATGGATAGGTAAACAATTGGCTCGTGCTCAGAACGGCCGCAGAAGAAAAGTGAATAATGAGCCGTGTACTGATTTGTAGTTTATGGTGGATGGTCGACCAGCGACTGGTGGTATAATAAGGGATTATTCAGTGGCAAAGTTGCCGGTATGTGTAGAATGGCATATCTGGTAATAAATTATACCTGAAGGTTGCACGATGAGCTAGCTGGAGCAAGTTTTTAGCTCCAAGGGAACTTAGATTGTTTCCAACCTGTTCCTTCCAGTGGAGTGGGGATTGTCATCTTCCTCGGCTTCGATAGGCGCGTTCAAAGAATATCGCTAGAGCCGAGAATATATTTCTATTCACATACAAAGCCTAGCGTAACAGCTGCGTTTAATTCGCTGGACTATGTTTATGTTTTGTGTCAACTATGCAGAGAAAAGGGGAGACAGTCACGCAAAGCGACAGTTACGAGCTACGGGTTTAATGACTACACATTCACAACAACAGCTCTTACTCTAAGTTATATATTTTTAAATTAATTAATCATTGGCTTCGAATATTTTAGAACCACTTTCGACTGAATAAATTAAGATTGCTTTCAAAAGGCCTGCAAAAGGGGAAAACGTCCTATTACGTAGGACATCAAAATGTTGTCGGTGCTGTTTCGGAACTACATTTCGCTGCAGGGTAGGTACATACATACCACAGGAGCCTCCATCTTTCATATATTTCACAAATCTTCAATTCGGCGTCGGATAGTATTCTGTTTTGTTTTTTTTTTTTTAAATAAGTATTTGGCCCGAGCCCTGTTGTTGGAAATAGTAAAACGAAAATAGAAATACCTTTTGAAAATTTTCTATTTCTGCACAGTGTCAGCGATCTATAAGTTCGAACAAGTTTGGTGTCAGCTACAAAATTCTAGGAACTACTAAGCTAGCAAACAAAAAGGTGTTCAACAAAATACAGCATTTCTTATAATTCTTTAAACATTTGAAAAACTTTTTACAATTTATTTTTACAGTCTTTAAAATTGTTAAACACAAAGTTGGGAAGACAATTTCAACTTGCAGTTCAAGGCAACTTAATTTTATTTCGTTTTCATTTTTACTCTCTAATCTTTCTTTCTTTCATTCTAAGTTTGTTTTAAATTAGATTTAAAATTGGGAGCAATAGAATTTAACATAATGTTAAAACTATTTAATTTGTTTTAAGTATGTAGTACGTGTAGATATGTATACATGCAAGTGTTTTAGAAGCGAATTAAACTCACATTTTAAATTGCGACAGTGTAGCTTTTGAAAACGTAAAAAAAAAATTTAATTACGCTACTTTTAGAGAGTTTCTAGATGAAATATACAGCAGTGAAAAGAAAAATAGCATTGAAAATTTTTATCGAAATTTGTCAGCTAATTCTTCTTTTTTTATTATCGATATTTTATGAAAAACTTCTATTTATTTTGTAAGTGGAACTAATCAAAACAATCTCAGAAACATTTCCTAAACAATTTAACGAAAATTCTAATTTTTATTTGGACTTCTTTTTGAGTAAACAGTTTCGCAGTCCAATAGATTTTAGGCTAAGAAAGTACAAATCATAGTCTTTTAAAATTTTCATTGACTTTTGACAGTATTTTTTTTTGTTTTAGATCTAAGTCTATACAAAGTGCACACATTTTTTTTATATGAAAGCAAATCTGAAACAACCTATATATTTTCTGAAATAATAAAAGTACTATAATTTAATAAAAGAAATGAATAGACAATTAAATCAAAGTTCTTAAAATAGCGAAATTAAAAAAAAGAAATCAAATGACGAAATATGAACGAAATTCCCACTTCTATTTTTCTGTTCGCTGCTGTAAATAGATTGAGCGAGTTGCTGAGTGAAACATATTGTGATGAATGTTAGCAACGCTAAGCGATACTATCATGGCTAAGCCAATACTAAGCAATGACTTGTATGCACATCAACAAATCAATCATTATGTCTATACATATATCCATACAACCAGCGGAGAATACAAACACATGCATATATCCGAGATACTCCCAAAAGTACGCAATCATCTGTGAAAGTATCACTCACATATACACGCGCATATGAGAAGCTATAACGTGCACCTGCAGTTATAGCTGGTAATTTGATAGCTGGTAAACAAGTAGAAAATTCTAGAAATAGAAACGCCTAGAAATATGTTAAAGAGGAAACCAAAGAGTATAAAAGCAGCACCAGCTGAGGCACGACGAATCAGTTTGATTTAAGCACGCTGTCTGGCGAGAAGTAGTAGTGTTATTGTGAAAGTAGTCTAATAAAGACCATTTTGCATTATTGAATATTGGAGTTATTTATTCAATAGTTTAGTGATACGAACGTTAGCAGAAGGTTGCAAATAAGCGGAATTGCACTAAATTTGTTACAATGTGTATAAGGTACATATATCTAGATACTAGTATTAACATATCA
Source organism: Eurosta solidaginis (assembly GCF_040869045.1). Lineage (NCBI taxonomy): Eukaryota > Metazoa > Arthropoda > Insecta > Diptera > Tephritidae > Eurosta > Eurosta solidaginis. The sequence continues at coordinate 251,058,144 of NC_090323.1, read as the reverse complement.
ACTGCTGAGGAAAAATCAGCCTATATCGGCTGACGTTTCCCCTATCAGGGAAAATAACGAATAACGCCTTACTTCAGAATTAGTTTTAAAAACACTCTATTTCAAATCTCAGTTGTATCTCAGATTTTTTTTCATAAAACCCCAGCTAGTATCAAAATACATAGAATTTAAGTCAGATGTGGCGTTTTTGAAACTAAATTTTAGATAGGGCGTTCCTCCCCGCATTCTAATATGGAGCGTTTTCGAAATAGCAGCCCAAATAAGGTGGTGTTTCATTCAGCAGTCGATATGTATATAATGGAGCAGATATGTAATAGCTTCCAAAAACGTTATGTCAGTTACTTCTAGAAGGAAGTAGTTCATAAGTGGGCGTAAGCGATTTCCATTCAAAACACAAAATTTCCAGGTAAGGATATGAAATATTTCACGGAGAAGCAACCAAATTAGAAAATCACTTTTCAATACCGAAGCCTTTGCTTAAAGGTATTCCTTCAACGAATATGGGAGAAGGTCACAAAAAGCGACAGTTTCGCACTACATGTTTAATGACTACCTCATAAGCGTATGCAGAGCCGGACAGTTGGAAGCGAAATTTTGGACCAATAGCGCTGAAGTCTGAGGAATTATATTGTAATCTATTAATAAAAGACTGTGGCTAGCTTAGAGCAACCAACGACTAAACCTGTAGAGAATGCGTTCAAAAGGTCAAAAGATGGGCAATTGCTACGAAAGTAGGATACACCAATGTTGAAATTATGAGTTGAAAGCAAGAAAGGAGACCGAATAAGAACCAGGACCAACTTTTAATGAGATTTTTTGCGCTAGTGCGTTTCGCTGTAGGGTATAATCTGCATCTACATTATACAAGTAAAAAGCAGTTACTGTAACATTTCAAATATTTACGTCTACATTTAGGTACATATGAACTTAAATTGCAGTTAATTATATAAATCGATCGTGGGTATGTCTAGTTTAGTATTCTATGAATTTTCATTCCATTCAAATAAACATTAATTCGCTAATTCGCTTTATGTATTTTCATAGCAAAATTTATACACATTACAAATAAGGGTGTCTAAGTTCGGGGGTAACCGAACATTATATATTCAGCTTGAGTTTCAATTGTACAGTTAATTTCAGATAAATCGCTTTTTCGAATTTTGTTACGAGGGATTAAATAAATATTTTTTTTTTGAGGCTCTAGAAATGTTGTGTTGATCGAAATAAGGGCGTGGCAGGGCCCATTAAGAAAAAATGTATACCAAGTTTCTCTTGAAATAAAATTTGGTAAGTCAAATATCATTGATACAAAACTTATTTTCGCTAAGATATAGCTTATTATTCTAGTCTGCGACCCTTTTAAACATCTTTTATATATGTCAAAATGGGGCTGGTCTCTAACCGATCCTGTCCATTTATACTAGAAATATTTGCTGCTATAAAGTATAAAAAATACATCCCAATTGTATTACGTTATTTTAATTTTTCTTCGAGTCTTGGCTACATACAACATAGAAAATTGCTTAGTCGTAAAAGGGGCGGTGCCACGCCCATTCTCAAAAACTTTAGTATTTTCAAATTTTTCTTACAATTCCATTTAGAAAGTAAAGCAGTCTTTTTCGCAACGATATATCTTATTATATTCGTCTACAACCCCTTTAAGTGTATTTTATATAAATGTGGGCGTGGTCCTTTTATTCTAGAAATATTGCCTGCTATAAAGAAATATGTGCACCCAATGTTTTTGCGATCCATTAATTTTTCTTCGAGTCATGGCCCAAAACACAGAAAATAGCTTGGGCACAAAAGGGGCGGTCTCACGCCCATTCACAAAAATTAAAATGTTTTGTTTTTTTATAATTCCACTTGGGAAAAGGAATGCTATTGATGTAAATTTCTTTTTTGCAAAGATATAGCTAAATTTATTCGTCTACGAGGCTTTCAAAAATCTTTAAAATAAAAGTGGGCGTGGTTTTCAACCGATTTCATTAATTTTCCTTCGAAGCATGCTTTATGGAAAAGGTGATCTCTCTGTCGAACTTTGTAATGATAGGTTTAACGGGTTTTGATTTATGATTAATAATATTTGTAAAATTGATTTTATCAGAAGTGGGCGGTGTCATCCCATTTTTTTAATTTTTTTCTAACAATTCTTTTTGTTTCATTGGCCTATTAATTAAGCATTCAAGGTTCGAAACGAGCTCAAGGCCAGAACAATAATTTTTTGTAATGATTATTGTGTTTTAAATTTTTCTATAATTGTAAAATTGTATTTTGTTTTTGGAATAGTAATTTTTCAGACAACCTGCCATAGCTGCGCATATAGATCCATTTCGAAGAGTGCTACGCCTCCATCATCAGTACGCTTTACACTGAAAGAAAAAGACTGGTAAAATCAACCGAAATACGGTTCAATTCAACCGAAATTTCTGTCAATTTTTATCTATCGCAACAATATGTTGAATCAACTGCGTACAAATCGTTGATTCCTAATTGACTGTTTTAGTGGTCAAATGAACAAATAAAGTTGTTGCGACAGCTGTGTACGAAAGTACCTATGTTGCTATATAAATAAATAAATGTAAGGCGCGATAACCTCCGAAGAGATCTTATGCCGAACTTTCTTCTAATATGCAGCGTGCTCCTTTTTAATTTTTCTTACAAATTGGCGGGACGGCACCTGCTTGTTTTATGCCGAGTACGAACTGCAAGGCATATGAGTTTTCACTGAGAGCATTTGATGGCAGAAATACACTCGGAGTTCTTGCCGAACACTGCCGGGGGGCGACCCCGCTTAGAAAATTTTTCTTCTAATTGAGAAAGCTTGTTTCTAAAATTTTGATTTGCTCGGGGTGTGAACCCAGGGTCTTCGGTGTGGTAGGCGGAGCACGCTACCATCACACCACGGCGGCCGCCACATAAAAACGTAAATATGTGAATACATAAATACGCATGCTTGCTACATATATATACATATGAATTTAGAAATGAAAATAATAGTCACAAAACTTATTCTCAATTCTTTCAATTGCAGCTCAGCTCATTCTCAATTTCTTCTCTCGCATGTAGTTGCCACACTTGATTGTTTCGAACAAAGCTTTTAGTATAAATGTTTGAAGTAACATTGTAAAAAGAGAACTTGTAAGTTATAGAAAAGTAAAGAATCAAAACGCAAGAAAGTAATTCACCACTGGAGTAACTTTACATGTAATTCGGCTAGTTTAATTTTTGTAACACTATAAGTTGAAACGATTCCAAAACAACTCAAACTTTTATTTTGTAGTAAACATCAATCTTAAAAAGGGATGTTTTTTTATTATCTTATTAGATTCGTTCGCGTGAGTGAAAATTCATAAAAGCTTGCAACAAGAGGGCGCAATTTTGCATTTCGCAGGTGTCACGGTATCTCATAATTTTTTGCACAGTAAATTCAAAAAAGGTTTTGTTCGTTGTGTATTGATAACTGAAAAACTAGTTTTTTTTTGTTTTTTCCCATTTTGTGTGTTTTTCGGTTTGGTGGTTTTCTTATTTTGGTATTTTTTTTAACAAGTGGCACCATCGTCATGAGTACAAAGTAGAGAGCGCAGTGAGCGAAAAATTCTCTTTGAAATTTGCTTATGTATTGACAGTTGATCGCCGTTGAAATGGCCTGTAAGATCAGTTGTGTTAACAGAAAAATCAGTTAGATTTATTAGGAATCTGTCAATTTTACAAAATTTTGTTAACTTATGACCGACAATTTCTCTTCTTTTGGAATGACTAAACTAATTTGTTCGCTTGACAAAGAACTCGGTCGAATTAACCACAATTCGAGCAATTTCATCGAATCTCCGTTAAGTCAAGAACAACAGAACCGATTTGTTTATTTTACTAGCACCACTTCTTTCAGTGTAGGCACGCTGCGCTAAACATATAGCTATACAGCGGTGGTTTGTTTGACTAATAAATTGCTACTTCTATTCCACTTTACCAACTATATTTAATCAGCGTTGCGCCATTTGTTGCAAGACACTGATAATGTTAGATTTGTTTATTGTCAATTACTTTGTTTGACATTTTCCAAGTACACTTGGTTTATTAAAAATAATTTTTTTTTAGCGGCCTATTGATAAAGGATTCAAGGTTCGAAACGAGCTCAAGGCCAGAACAAGAAGGCACCCTTTGAAATGGATCTATCTATCCGTGCAGCTATGGCAAGTTTTCTGAAAAATTTTCTACTTAATATTCCAAAAACAAAATAAAATTTTTCAATTATAGAAAAATTAAAAAAACAATAATCATTACAAAAAATTATTGTTCTGACCTTGAGCTCGTTTCGAAACTTGAACATTGTTTTCTAGTTTTTATCAAGAGCCTTAATATCATTCCACACTTCAAATTTCAACATTCTAGGTGTATTATTTACTAATTAGTCAGTACTTTTGAGTTTTCAAAATGTTATATATGTAAAAAGTGGGCGGGAAAGTCAAATAACCTGGGCTATAGGGTCATTCAAGCCCTATAAGTCTCCGTGCCCGGATGGAGTTATTCCTGCGCAACTTGAAAAGTCTTTGGGGATTTCCTGCCACTGGTTGGCCATCATCTACGCTAACTGCCTCAGGCTAAAACTTATCCCGAAGTCTTGGCACACGGTTAGGGTTATTTTCATTCCAAAGGCCTGCAGAAGGTCTCATGTATCACCTAAGGATTTCAGGCCTATCAGTCTCTCGCCGTTTCTTCTTAAGACGCTTGAACGGTTGATTGACCTGTACCTACGGGAAAGGATACCTCGGGGGTTACTGTCGGCTTCACAGCATGCATGCTGCAAGGGCAGATCGACGGAAACGGCTCTCCACTCGATTGTAAAGCGAATAGAGGGGTCCCTAGAACACAAAGAGTATGCTCTGGGTGACTTTCTAGACATCGAGGGAGCTTTTAACAATGTCTTACCGGGGGCAATCGAAAGAGCTCTGGTGGGTTTAGGAGTCAAGGCGGCTCTGGTTGAATTTATTAGCAAACTTATATGGGGCAGAATTGTCGTAGCGGAGCGGGGAGGGGCCACAATTAAGAGGAAGCGTGCAGGGGCACGCCATAGGGGGGCGCCCTATCTCCTCCGCTCTGGGTTGTGGTAGTCAACGAACTTCTTGTGGAGCTGGAAGACAATGGTTGTCAGGTGGTTGCCTATGCAGATGACCTCGCTATCCTAGTCAGAGGCAAATTTCTGGGCACCCTACGCGATGTCCTGCAGGGTTACCTGGATACTGTGGCTAGGTGGGCTGAATCATGTGGATTGGTGGTCAACCCGGGAAAAACGGAATTGGTTCTTTTTACAAGGAGATATAAGATGCCCGATTTCAGAACTCCCTCGATTGGAGGGGTACCGTGGGTACTTTCTGATAGGGTTAAATATTTGGGGTTTGTTTTGGATAAGAAACTGTCCTGGAGACTCAATATGAAAGATCGTGCCAGGAAGGCCGCCGTTGCCTTGCACTGCTGCAGAGGGGCTATCGGAAAGAGATGGGGACTCCCGACAGGACTAGTACACTGGCTTTATGAGATGGTGGTCAAACCGATTCTGCTATATGGGATGCTGGTCTGGTGGAAAGCACTGGACACGGCGAGCACCTCCAAAATGTTAATATCCGCGCAACGGACGGCGCTGATCGGTATCAGTGGCGCTCTCAGAACAACACCTACCTTGGCACTGAACGTCATGCTGAACATATATTCAGTAGATATTGCGGGAAAGGCGGCCGCGGCAAGGTCGTCGGTCAGGCTTCGCGATATGGGCTATGGGGTTTCTGACTGCGGACACTCTAGCCTTCTCACCACTCGACTTTATCTCGGACAGAACGGACTATTGTATGCCGATAACTGCTCCCTATACAACCTTCACCCCAGTCATTCCACCGAGAGAGGAATGGGGAAGTGGAATTATATGGGGCATGGGACCGGTTAACTTGTTCACGGATGGGTCGAAGCTGGACGGAAAGGTTGGTTGGGGGTTTTTTGTCAAGAGCTAAATGTAAGCCGCAAGTTTAAGTTGGCTGATCACTGCAGTGTATTCCAAGCAGAAGTTGCTGCGATTAAGGATGCGGTGGATGGAATGCTATCCAGTGCTACTACTGTCAGGGAATTTAACATATACTGTGATAGCCAAGCGGCTATCAAGGCCTTGAGCTCAACTACAGTGCGATCGAGGGTGGTCGGGGAGTGCCTGACCTCGCTTGCGATTGCAACGAGTTATTTTGCAATTAAGATTATCTGGGTCCCGGGCCATAGTAATATCCCGGGTAACTGTCAAGCGGATCCCTAAGCCCGCATCGGTACGACTGAACCAGATGAAGATGGCTGTAGGGATTTCGGGATTCCGCTGGCCACCTGTGACACTGCTTCTCCATAGCTGGGCCTCAAGTCGGCTCAGCAAACGTTGGGCGAACACCACATCTTTCAGGGTAGCAAGATCTTTCTGGCCGAAAGTGGATGGCAGGAGGTCTGCTGAAATAATTGGGTTCACTAAGGCTCACCTATCAATGGTCATTGGGGTTTTGACAGGGCACTGTCCCATGGGTATCCATGCGGTACGTCTCAATATACTGGAAACTCCATCCTGATGCAGCTGTACGGAGGATGATGAGGTGGAATCACCAAATCACTTTATGCTTGATTGCCCAACTTTTGCCAGAACTAGGCGAAAGTACTTCGGTCGCGACTCACTTGGATCTCCCGAGGATTTATCGAAAGTTGAGATCGGTATCATTCGGAGCTTTATCGTTGCTGCTCAACGATTCTCTAAGTAGCTAGATCTCAGTCACCGTTATTTTTGCTGTATATGGTATCACAACGGACCTTCGTGTTGTCCAAGTGAGCTATCCTTATCAGGGCAGCTACCAAATAATCTAACCTAACCTAAAAGTGGGCGTGGGTATCATCCGAATTCGCTGATTTTAAATAGCGATGGGATTTGAGTGCCACGGAATCCATATACCAAATTTCAAGAAGATATCTCAATATTGTCTGAAGTTATCGTGCGCACAGACGGACGGACAGACACAGCTAAATCAATTCCTTTTTTCATCCTGAGCATTTGGATATAATAAAGTCTATATTTATCTCGATTCCTTTATGCCGTTGCGATCAACCGTCAAGCGCGCTGAGTATAAAATCAGTAGAATTAGTTGATTTATACAAACGCAGGCTTACAAATCCTTTGGCATATATGTATGTAGCTGTATTTGTATATTTATGCAAGTAGTATACAGAATCCAGCATTAACTTTGTGTTAGAAAATTGCAATAGCATTTTCCTAAAAAACTACGCACTTTCAATTTAATTGAGTATTTTTTGCATTGAATGTTTTGAATTGGTTCAATTATTATTCCAGTAAGAGAAATACTTCAGAAGGAAATTTCCTCTTTTAACTAACATTGAATTTGATGCGTTTCTATATGAACTTTGCACAAATATGTCATAAGTGAGGAATTGAAGGGCATAAATTCGAGTTAGAATTTAATTACAATAATGATTTTGCATTATGAATCTGTTTTTTGCAATTTACATGAACTAATGAAGGTTGCATGCCTTTGAAATTCATCTCAATAAAATTTTAATCATATTGCATCTGCAATATTTTGTAAATTTAAATTTATGTTTGGTTAGTTAAAGATAATAAACAAATATTAGATGGGTGCATAAGACTAAATCCTGTACCGCCATCTCGGACAACTGCTCATGTTTATATTCTACCAGAGGATGGGGAAGATCGGTCAAAAATATACCAATGACTACAGGTCCATTATTTTCTGCCCAAAACCTTTCAGAGGCTGATAGATGTGTGCATAAATTGAAAAACTGCTCTCCACAACACAACATGCGTACGAAAAAGTTGGTAGACACTGCACTGCATAGGGTGGCTTTTAACATAGAGAAAGGGCAGGAAAATAAAGAGTTGCCTTAGGAGTCTTTCAAGACATTGCCAAGGCTTACAACCACTTCGCCAAACGGGCGATCATGGATGATCTTAACTACATACATCCAGCCATACCAAGACGGACCGGCAGCATGTAAAATTGCATGAACTGCTGCTCAGGTGGTTCGATGAGGGACCAATCAAACTTACGCAGATAACATTGCAAGCAACATCCACATAAAAAGGATCTGACTAATAAAATTGGGGATTTCAATGCTTAGCATTACCCCGACCCCGACGGCTACACTGTATGCTTTTCTCCACACTCCACCTATAAACTAAATGGTGGCAAAGAGAATAGCGATAACAATTGCAACGAGGTTCAGTTACTCGGGACACATTTTTTGCTCGTGCTCTGCGCTTGTCAGGCTAAGTCTCCAGCTATTAGGAGTGATACAGCTGTCAGATCTAGAAGCACCAGGTGGCATAAATCCTAGAAAGCTTCTAATATTTTCTAAGAGGACGGATTTATTCTATAACATAGGAAAGAGTTTTTCAGTTTGGTCGTTAAATGAACTTCTGGTAACACTACGGACTTATTCAGCCTAAATGAGAAAAATGAAAAGTTATCCGCAAGAGCTTTATAAATTTGTGGTTTTAAAGCAATAATTAGGGTCAGAAGCTCTGTTTTTTACAATGAACACTAGTGTCGGTCCAAATACTGAATTGTATTACACCAAAACCTTAGCTTAAGTGACAGTATCATTTAGTCAGAAGTCATTCTAGATCGAAAATTATTGTGACCTTAAACTGTTAAAGAGATATAATTCAAACCTCTAAAACATAGTACACTTATTTGAGATGATCGACAGAACGCAGATCTCATGATACCAGCGTCCAAATAGAAGACCTCGTGTGAAGTGAGGTCATATAATGTGCTGAACCTGTTGAAGTTTCAATATCTAAATATAAACTCGTAAGTCTTAGGCGTAACTGGATCCGCGAAGGAGCGTCAGCACCACATCCACAAAATGATCAAGGCCGTGATAAATAAAATAAGGCCAGAGCTTTGAAAATTGTTCGATGGCATAAGAACTATTAATTGGCAGCTCAGAAGGAAAGGTCATGTGAATAACAATCGCAGCACACTAGAATCAGTGTATGAAAAAAGGAACTGATACCAAAAACGCAACTTCAACACAGTAAGTTGGAGGCTAGCGATCTCCTCCTGTTTTTAAAGAAGGGTTCGTTTGATATGGTGCTGATACATGAGCCATGTTCCTAATTCGGGGGACAGATTTCGCACAGCTTTGACGTTCTTTACATGGATACCAAAGTGACTGCGGGACTTTAAAGTTGATATTCAGGCCGTGAATATTAATGCCACATATTAATGCCACAGTCAATAAAGCGAGAGGAGTTTTAGCATTTGTGAAAAGATGGGAAAAGGAGTTTAGTGATCCTTACGTTACAAAAACCCTTTTTACATCATTGGTGAGGCCGTTATTAAAATATGGATCGATAATTTGGAATCCGCGTTATCAAGTTCATGTGGATAGACTAGAATCAATTCAAAAACAGTTTTTACTTTTCGCCTTTAGAAATCTTCAATGGGACTCTCCGTATAATCTTCCTCCTTATACTAATCGATTAAAACTAACAAATCTTCCTACCCTTGCAAGTCGTAGAGAAATGCTAGGTGTACTATTTATGGCTAGACTTTTAAATGGATCGATGTCAAGCTCATTTCTATTGAACGAAGTAAACCTGAATGTTCCATGCCGAGTTTCCAAGCATTATAAACTTATAATTCTTAAACAATGCAGAAGCAGTTTCCAATTAAACGAACCTTTTCTATGTTTTTGTGAAGATTATAACTCTCACTCGAGAATAATTGATGTTTCGGACCCGCTCTTTGCCATAGAAAAAACGGTTCTATCTTCTCTTAATAATTACAAAATTATATTTATACTTTTAGTCTATTGTAATTTGTGAACCTATATTTCTCAGCTGATGAGTTTCTCTGTAGCTGAGCGGTTTTAGATCTCGGCGCTTAAGAAGCCACTGTCTCTCAAAGAAAAAAACAAAAACAGGATTAGCCTGGTTTCATCGGGCCACTTGAGGGCAGTGCGCTGCCACAACGTCCGAGAAAAAAAAAAATAAAATAGATATCAGTTTCGAAGTCTCTTTAAGGAGGCTGGCGAAGTCAAGAAGCTATATGACTGTTCAAAACAGAGCTAGAACATGAACTTCAATGTTTTGAGTGGGAAATGAAAATTTATAGTTTTACTTTTAATTTTATGATTACAAATTTTAATTTTCTGAACTTGAAATAGAAATGTTGAATTTAAATTGCAAAGTTCTGAATGTGAAATGAAAGTTCTGAGTTTGCACTATATTTTTTTGAAATGTCAATTCTGAACTTGAGCTGTGACTTTCTGGATGCCAAAGGATTTTCTGAACTTGCTCAGCATCTCTATGATTTTAAATTAGCAATTAATTAGTGCCATTTTGTCAATTAGACTTGAAATTTTGAGCATGATTTTGCTTTTTAATTTGAAATTTTCTGAACTTAAGTTGGGAATTCTGAGCTAGAAATGCAAATTCTGAATATGGATTGCAACTTTCTGAATTTAAACTTGGAAAAAAAGTAGACCAGAGATACCCTACTTAAGGTTTAAATTCAGGTCCCAATTGGGAAAATTTCATACCTTAAACTTTTAGAAATTTCAAATTCCATTGTTGAAAAAGCCTTCGTTATCGGTTTTAGACAAACGACGGAAGGAAATGTATTACTTACTTACTTACTTAATTGGCGCTTAACCGTCTAAACGGTTTTGGCCGTCCAACAAGGCGCGCCAGTCTCTCCTTCGCTCCGCCAACCGGCGCCAATTGGTCACACCAAGGGAGTTTAAATCGTTTTCCACCTGGTCCTTCCAACGGAGTGGGGGCCACCCTCTACCTCGATGACAGCAGGTACTTCGTTTTGTCCTCATTCACCATCAAACCATCTTTACCGCTTCTTTTTCCAGTTTGGAGTAAGCAGAACTAACAGCGCGGGTGTTTAGGCCGATGATATCAATGTCATAAGCATATGCCAGTAATTGCACGCTTTTATAGTATATTGTTCCAGTGCGGTTAAGTTCTGCAGTTAGTATAATTTTCTCCAGCATCAAATTAAAGAAATCGCACGATAGGGGATCACCCTGTCTGAAACCTCATTTAGTTTCGAACGGCTCGGAGAGGTCCTTCCCAATTCTGACTGAGCTGATGGTGTTGCTCAACGTCATTTTGCATAGCCGTATAAGTTTTGCGGGGAAACCAAATTCAGACATAGCGGCTCCTTTCGTGCTGTCGAAGGCGGCTTTAAAGTCGACGAAGGGGTGATGTGTGTCGATTCTATTTCACGGGTTTTTTCCAAGATTTGGCGCATTGTGAAAATCTGGTCGATGGTAGATTTACCAGGTCTGAAGCCGCACTGATAAGGTCCAATCAGCCGGTTCACAGTGGGCGTCAATCTTTCGCACAATACACTTGAAAGGACCTTATATGCGAAATAAGAAGGCTGATTCCAAAATAGTTGGTGAATTTTGCAGTATCCCTCTTCTTGTGGACTGGGCAAAGAACACTTAGATTCCAACCATTGGGCATCCACTCTTCCGCCCATATTTTGCTAAGAAGCTGCTGCATGCGCCTTACCAACTCCTCCCCGCCGTACTTGAATAGCTCCGCAGGCAATCCATTAGCGCCCACGGATTGCTCCAGGTAATGTATTAAACCAAGTATATTAAAACAAGTATATTGGAATGATCTTCCATCATCCCTTGCCAAACTTGGTTTAGAGGTTGACCGGTTTCAGCGTTGCGTCATTTTCAATGTAATTTTCTGCTCATGAAGTGTCATTTCTGGTTCACTGAAGATGACACAACGCCGAAACCAGCCTATCTCTAAACCAAATTTGACAAGGGATGACGGGAAGTCCTTGCAATATTATTTTCAGCTATCCATTCTGTTGGGAAATCAACAAAACAAAATAAATCAGTCTTAGAACAACTTATTCTAATATAATCAAGTAGCAAAATATATTTCATAAGCCTTGATAACTTCAGCTGAAAATTGCTTCCAAAATGGCGCTCATTATCTTTTTTGCATACGAACTTCATAATTAAGCAAAAGTGAAAGTAACATTATCAATAACAAGAACTTTTAGTACATAACAAAGTAATAAAAAAGTGAGTAAACGGAACACAACAAATAAACTGCCAAACTAGCAGCAACAGCAAAAGCACCAACAAACAAAGCGAAATACCTTCAACATTAGAAAAGTTTTTAATTAAACGACCCGTTTTGTTTCTATTTAAAACGAAATTCAATGCGAAAATCAAGAAAATTACATGAAATCAGCGAGCCAGGAAAACGTTAAAAGCACCCACAAGTAACAACAAAGTTTGTACTTAGCTTAAAGTGAAAGACAATGAGCAACGAGTATCGGTACGACTGAATATAAGCATGAGAAGAGACTTCCGGCACAAAAGCTCCGACCACTCAGCCACTAAGTTGAAGTGTGAAGTGGAAAAATGCGAACGAATAAAGAAGAGTTAAAAGCAAAAGAAAATGGCGACTCAAATTCCACGTCCTGTTCTTTGAAAAGGTGCCAAGGTTAAGTTGGAATTGCATTAATTGAAATTAATTCAATGAATAGAGGAGAGAAATTGGCGAGTGTGGGCAATTAAAATGTGAAAGAATTTTTTAGTTGGATAAATGCAAAATAAAGAAAGAGAAACATAAAATAAAATAACCACAAAAAATGTTGTGAAAGAATATTCAAACGGCATCTTTGATGAGCTTACACAAGATTGAGATGGCAGTTTTAACTTAGAATGCTAATTAATTAAAAAAGCGGAAAGCTCTAAGCAAATTACTGAGAAAATAATATGTTGTCAGGGAAGGGGTAATTGTAGGGATTCAGCGTTTTAGCAATAATAAAAATGTTAAATGAAGTCAAGCATTGTAGAATGAAATGTCTTTCTTGTAAGGTGTTTTTTGCATAGCCTTTTCTCATATTTGAATTGTTTTCTTGAAGACTAAACTAACTTTCACAAAGAGTTTCAAGCAATTTCTATCCCCACATTTCTTCCTTGGCCATCACTTTTCACTAACTCTATTTGCTTTCCTTAGCTATTTTGTAATTCGTTCCCTCGGTGTCTTCTTTTCTACTTCTTCGTCACTCTTTCCGTCTCGGTCTACATCTCTGTCTCTGTCTGCGTTCCTTTCGCCGTCTACGTCCAGGTCTCCGTCTTCGTCTACATCTGCGTCTATGTCTATTTTTACGCCTGCGTCTAATTCCACGTTTACGTCTACGTCTACGTCTACGTTTACGTCTATGTCTACGTCTATGTACGTTTTCATCTTTATCTACCGTCCCCGTCTCTGTCCCCATCACCATCATAATATACGACTTCATTCCCGTCTACGTAACCATCTCCATATTCGTCCCCGTTTCTATCTCAATATCTGACTTCATCCCCGACTCTGTCTACATCTCCAAATCCGTTCATGTTTTCATCCCCACCTCCGTTACCGTTTCGTTTCCGTTTACTTAGTGACAAGTTTAACTCTTTTTCTTAAGGAGTGCTTTCCTACTTAATTAATTGGCGCTTAGTCGTTTAAACGGTTATGGCCGTCCAACAATATGCGCCAGTCGCTCCTTCTCTCTGCCAACCGGCGCCAATTGGTCACACCAAGGGAGTTTAAATCGTTTTCCACCTGGTCCTTTCTGCGGAGTGGGGGCCGCTGCCCAAAACTAAATTATCTTCTAAGATAGCTGAACTAGTTGGTTGGGATTATGTGGATTGCCAGGAGTATTGCACACAAGGGTTCCTCGAAATAAAAATTAATAAAAATGCCGAAATTTACTTGCGATTCATACAAGTTCTCCTTCATTCCGTAACCCAAATCAGTTTCAAAAACGTGATGCATACCTAGCTAAATCGGAGTTGCAGACCATCGAAGAGCTTTTGCTGTGTTGGGGGCATCTATGAATTTATAAATCTCCCCAATCACATCGACTTCAGAAGAGATGGCTAGGTAGAGAGATGTAATTGAGACCGCAGACATTGTTTGGATATAAATGTATGAACAATTGACTGTGTTCAAGAACCATGCTTACGTAATCTGCTCTATCTGTGTTGATTAATATGAGATAGCTTTACATTTATAACGTTTCGGTTCACTGAGGTGGTATCCATAAAACGTCGATGAGGTGGTTTCCAAAACAAATTGCTTACTATCGCATCGGAAGCTTAAATAACACTGCTAGTATACACATATATACACATATACATATTTTATGTGTTAATCCTTAGATTTCCAGTGACACTCGAACGCTACTATAAAATACTAAAACGCCAAGTTAGTAAAAATACGAAAATTTAAGAAAACCATTAGTTACTAAATATTTGTAAAACAAATACAACAAAAAATAGCAGCACAGCAACCTTGACACACACGCTGGACAGAAAGTATACTATGTACATATACACTTAGATGAACACTAAGGTGGTTCATGCTTATGGACCATTTTTTTATGGAGAAGTAAATAAAAAATTATGATCTAGCACAGAACTTAAAATAAAAGTATATAAATTGTACTGCCCTGCCATATGAATGCATTTCTTTCTAAATTCGCATAAAATCGTCAATCTAAAACCTTCATTATAGAAAAATTATGCATCGGTATCAGATTTTCTCATGTACTTTGGGTAACGAGTTTTTTAATTTAAAGTTATTTTGGTTCTTGGCAAGTTTTGTGATAAGGGGCATTCCTTTCTTGCTTTGAATCCGGCATGCTTCAGTAATATCACCGTCTTGTACTAGCCTGACTGCCGTAGCGACGGGTTTTCTACCTCATCTAGCCTTTGGGTCTGTGGAACTTAACCCAGGCATGCCTTACCAAGGACGTATTCTAAGAATCTTTATTTGTTGACCATTTTGGCCTTTATGTGCGCACTAAAACTATTTTTGTTTTGCATTTTTCTTCTCTTAGTTTGTAAATTTTTTTATTGTTCTCGGATTTCTTTTGAACTACCTTTTTCTATATTTTAAGTTTTATATGTTTTTTATCGCCGAAATTTTCGTTTACAAATTTTTCTAGCTTCTAGATACTTTTTCTTTTACTTATTCATTTTTCTATGTACTTTTAATTTTTTTATTCTTAACCATCATCTATTTTATATTGCCCTTCTATTCTTTTCACTTAATATGTTTGTGGTTTTATTTTTTTTTGTTTTTTGTTCATTTTAATTTTCCCTTTTCTTTCTAATTTTCATAATATTTCATGTTACTTCTTTCTCTTTTTCTGTCTTTACTATTATCGCCTTCCCGATTTCCAACTTCATTTCTTTTTATTTATTTTTTACTTTGAATTTCTTTTTAATTCTTTATATTTCCTTCTCCTTATTTTTCTTACGTTACTTAAATTTATTTTTTTTATTTGTTGATTTTCGATTCTCGTTTCTGTTTCCTTTTCGCTTTATTTAACTATATGTACTATCCTTTTTTCTTTTCCCACTTTACCTCATTGTTTTATTTTGATTTTTCTTTTTTCTCCTAATTTCTCAACTTTTGTGTTTCCTTTTTTCCTCATATTTTTTGTTTTTGTTTTGGGTTTTATCTTCCTTTTTCTCTTTCTTTTCCTATTCACTTTCCTTTAAAATATTTTTTTGTTTATTGACTTTTTTTTTGTATTTACGATTTTTCATTCAAGGTTCGAATCGAGCTCAAGGCCAGAACAATAATTTTTTTCTAATGATAATTATTGTTATTTTTTAATTTTTCTAAATTTGTAAAATAGTATTTTGTTTTTGGAATAGCAAGTAGAAAATTTTTCAGACAACCTGCCATAGCTGCGCAGATAGATCGATTTCGAAGGGTGCTAAGCCTTCATCATCAGTACGCTTTAGGCATGCTGCGCTAACCATTTAGCTATACATTATTGTTCTGGCCTTGAGCTCGATTCGAACCTTGAATGATTTATCAATAAGCCGATAAAAACAAAAACAATTGTTAATAAACCATGAGCACTTGGGAATGTCAAACAAAGTAATTTACGATTTTTCTTTATTTTCGATCTCATTTTGGTTTTTTCTTACTACTATTTTCTTTTCTTTTTTATTTTTTCATATAAAAATTTTTTTTTTCATATAAAATTTTGCACACAGAGTATATTAAATTTGATTGGGTAACGGTTGGTTTTACAGGTATAAAGGAATCGAAATAGATATAGACTTCCATATATCAAAATCATCAGTATCAAA
The DNA here is from genome assembly GCF_040869045.1 of Eurosta solidaginis. Taxonomy (NCBI): domain Eukaryota; kingdom Metazoa; phylum Arthropoda; class Insecta; order Diptera; family Tephritidae; genus Eurosta; species Eurosta solidaginis. Next base: position 251,041,941 of record NC_090323.1, on the reverse strand, counting down.
AAAAATTTGATTGAGCAATGCCCGTCCGTCCGTCTGTCCGTTAACACGATAACTTGAGTAAATATTGAGATATCTTCACCAAATTTGGTACACCTGCTTATCTGGACCCAGAATAGATTGGTATTGAAAATCTGAAAACACAAAAAACCTGATTATGTAGTAAATAATACACCTAGAACGTTGAAATTTGACGTGTGGACTGATATTGACACTTCTGATAAAAACTTGGAAACATTTTTTAATATGGGCGTGGCACCGCCCACTTGTGATAAAATCGATTTTACAAATATTATTAATCATAAACCAAAAATCGTTAAACCTATCGTAGCAAAATTCGGCAGAGAGGTTGCCTTTACTATAAGGAATGCATTGGAGAAAAATTAACGAAATCGGTTAAGAACCATGCCTACTTTTATATAAAAGATTTTTTTAAGGGTCGTGGACGAATAAAATGAGCTTTATCATTGCAAAAAAGATCTTTATAAAAGGGTCGCAGACTAGAATAATAAGCTATAACTTAGCAAAAAATAGTTTTGAATAAATGATATCTCACTTATCAAGTTTTATTGTAAGAGGAAATGGGGAGACATTTTTTTTAAATGGGCGGTGCCACGTGTTATGTAGAAAAGTAATTTATCTGAAATGAAATGTACAATTAAAGCTCACGCTGAGTATATAATATTCGGTTACACCCGAACTTAGACACCTTTACTTGTTTTCCTTCATCTCTTTAATGCTTTTCCCATTCCCCCTCTTTTTTCTGCATTTTTACGTTTTCTATTGTTTTTTATTGTCTAATTTTTCTTATAATTTACATTTTTTATTCGTGAATATTTATTATTTTTTTAGTTCCTTTATTTTTCCTTTCCCATTTGTTTTTATTCTACTTTTTGTAGTTATTTCTTTCCTCTTCCTAATCTTTTATTTTTCTTTGGTTGCATTTGTTTTCTTATTTTATATATACATTTTCTTATATTTTACTTTCACTTTCTTTCATCTGTTTTCTTTTAATTTTTCATTTATTTTTTGCATTTTCCTTTTTTTTTTTTTGTTTTTTACATACATATTTAATTTTTTTACTTTCTGTATTTTCTTTTCCATAACAACTCCTTAGTTTTTCCAATTTTGTGTTTTAGCTTTGTTTCTAATCTCCCTTTTTAGCCTCTTTCTTTTCATTCGTTCTTTTCAATTTTTTTTTCAAGTTTCTTTTTTTATATATATTACTACTTAAAACATTTTCTTTTATTTTGTTTTTGCTCTTCCATTTTTTGTTTTCTCCTTCTTTTATATATAAACTTTTCACTTAATATTTTGCTTTATTTTGGCTTTTTTCTTCCTCAATTTTTCCTTTAATTTTTTCATACAAGTTTTCGGTGTCTGTTTTGTTCTTCGGTTTGTATATGTTGTTTTTGTTTTTGTATTTTCCCTTTTACTCTTCTTTTCTTAATATTTTTTTCTTTACTTTTTCGCGTGCTCGTTTTAGTATTCTGATTATATACATTTTCCTTTTCCGTTCTCCCTTCTTTTCCTCTGATTTTTTTTTTGCTGTTTCTGTTCTTGTTATAGAAGTACTTCGTTCAGCTTGAAAGGCCACTCCCCAAACACTTTTCTAGATGTTCAAATTAATTTAGATTTTTATCAAGGAAACAACAATTACAACAATCTTAGAAAATTGAACGAAGATCAAGTCTGATCAAGTTCCCAGCGCTGTAGTTCTTCTTTCGCTATAGAGGATCATCTTAAACTTATTCTGGCTTAACTGTAGTAAGAGTTGTCAAGAGAAATTAGTGGCTCATCATGGATATTTGAAGGCCTCTCGAAAGATGGACCCGTCAAGTGGCAGTGTCCTTTATTCTCCTTAGCACTCTTTATATTTCCTGTGGTATTAGACACTCCTTAATATTTATATTCCAAAATGCTAAAACTATCATTAACCAAAAAATAGGGATGTGGTGGCTTGAAATGAATGCATGCGCGTGCGAATAGATGAACGAATGGAACTACAATCCTTGATATGTATGTACGAAATGAGCAAATGAGTGTCTGAATGAGTGACTGAATAAACGGGTGAGTTGCGCTTGATATACAGACATCCTCTTAGTTACATAGTTGCATGGTCCAGGACCTTCGTGCTCCAATAATTTATGTGGCTATGTGCCGTGGTAAATTTTCATGTTCTGCTTTTTCTACAAATTTGTATTTATTTATTTTATTTTACCAAAGAAAGGAGAAAAAAATTCGTTGAGCCAACAAAAAAAAACAATAATAATCCAAAAGAACAACGAAAGTGTTGTGTATAAATGTTTGAATATTTACACCTTTTCCAAGTTGAAAAGAAAGTTAGTAGTCCATTTATTTGTATATGTTGGTTTGCTTGTGTGTTGTCCGTGAAAACTGCAAATAAAAACGTGAAGCTATGAATTTAGTTGCCAAAAGTCATCAGGCGCTATAAATTCTTTAACAGCAACTAAACGATGACCTACAAGTCAAAGGAATGGTGATAATGGGGGAAAGTGGTAACACAAAACATGAAAGGAAGCATAAAAAAAAAATAAAATAAAATAATAAATAAAAGATCATAAGTACTATAAATGCTGTAAATTAGGCAATGGTAAACGTCATTGCTTAAATTTGTGTTACGATGGAAAATAATTTGGAAAAAAATTGCTTTTGTAAGAAGTTGAATTTCTTGCGGGCTGGGAACTATCTATGCATGGACTAGGGACAGGAATCTCGATACTTTTGACATTCGATAGCAATATGTAACACTCAATACATGCCTGGCAATACTTTTCGGTATCCAGAATCTCGATCCCATCATCGTATCGAATTTTCGGAGAAAAGGGGGAAAACTACAAATAAGGAAATACCTATCGTCGAAATAGATCGCCTTCCAGCAATAGGACACACTTAGGCCTACCCGTCCATTGCGTTATCACTGAATGAGCTAATGCCTCCTTACTTTGTAGTACAAGTAAAAGGTTGAATCAATATGTACGTCTAACGTAAAGCAGATGCCTTCACTTCAGTTGAGCCAAGCTCCTCTAAACAGCCGATGAAGTGCTTGTTCAAACTTTCCATGTGTGTTCTGGCTGGAGTTGGGTATCTGCGGAGGAAATATTCAGCACTCTCTATAGTCCCCTCATCTCTACAGCTTCGACGGGGCTCATGCACTGGGACACCAATGTATTCTTCGTGCACTCCCATCATACAGTGTACCGTTAATATCGCGATTAGTGGACCTAAGTAGGGATGATTTAGATTGATATATAACCTAGTTCGGTTTTAATTTACGCGAGACCAGTGTGCATCTGACATTGGTTTGCTTGGCAAATGCAGACTTGACGAAGCGTGCAGCGTCAGTATGAGGAACGACGTCCCCTTAATCAAGTAGTTCGGCCGAGTTAGTGACTTGCTCATGAGCAAAAAGTTTCGACATTAACATTGTGGAGCACCAAGGGACTAATTTGGAATAGCGACTGTCTGCATTCTAATGCAAGCTTTCAAGGGGTGCTCTTGCCTTGAAGAGCATCAAATATTCTTAGTTATGGCAGTAAGTTCAGCCTGAAGACATTGCTGTTAAGCATTATCCATTTCGGTCGCCGTGGTGTGGTGGTAGGAAAAACTTGAAGGAGTACGACGCAATTTTGAAGAGAAGTTCAGCCTAAAATTTCTTCGGAGTTTATCGCGCCTTGTATTTAGTTATTCATTAAGCATTACGCTCCACTTAAGTAATCTTGCTGATTATGCTCTTCTTTCTAGTGCTGGTCATCAAACCGTAATGCCATAGAAAAAGATGGCGCTCACTATCGCGTTGTACAACCAATTCACAATGTGTGGCCCTGAACCAAGCCTTTAGCCCACACCTGGTTTACACGAATAGAGGGCAGTTAGGGCTTTTCTGGACCTGTCATAGGCATGCTTCCAGTTCAATTTACTGTCTAAAATACCTCCAAGGAATTCAACCTCTGGTGTAAGTTAATTAATATGCTTTGAAAGGTGTTTGCTTGTAGAGTCTGGCGAAAAGAACAATTCCAGCCTTTGCGGAATTTGCTTTGAGGCCGCTTGCACGGAACGAGAATTAATGTGGTCTGGGAGCTATCCCATACTGCTTGAAGGTGTTTTCCGGTTACTGTTAGGGCTATGTCTTTAATGTAAGTGATAATTTGGCAACCAGTTCTTAAAAGCTTCAGTATTAAGATGTTCGCCATTAGGTTCCACAGTCCTGCAGTCGTGCCGTGTTATTGAGGAGTCTCCCAGACCTGATAGGGTAGCTCTTCTCGTTAGAAGTTGTTCTACGAATATTACAACTGGACTGTTTCACTCCATGCGCAATAAGGAATCTACTACGTTTTGCAAAAAGACATTATTAAACGCTCCCTCTTTGTCAGGAAAGATCTTAGAGTGAAGTCCACGTATGCAATCCATTTCTCTGTCTAAGTGGTGATAGTTTGGAGTGCTGTCTCTATGCATTTTCCGCTGAAATACACAGTTGCGTACTATAAAGTTTTTCTATGTGCATTTTATTTCCGATTTGCACATCCAGCAGTATTTCCAGAGTTTTGGGGATAAAAGACGTAAGGCACATCGGCCTGAAATCACTAGACTCTTCTAGAAATGAAGAAAATCTTTGCCTCGGCTCATCTTTTTTCAACATAAAAAATTTTTAGACAGGCATTCTCGATCTCCGTAGAATCTCATTTGTCTCATGTAGGTCTGCGGGAAATATATTATCGGATTCAGCATATTTGAAGTGGTTGAGGTATTTGATGGACTATTCGACCTTGTGAGTGGTGATTAAGTGCCAATTAAAGTGGTAGCCGACCGAAGGGTGGTTGGGGTTGTTAGTGATTCCATTACAACTTCCAAAATCTCGCCGCTAGATGACGTCCAATCGCCATGGTCTTCTCATTTTAGGACGCATTAGTAAACTACACATTTGCCTTGCCAATTCAGCATCGACACTTTGCGTAACAGGTGCTTTTGGTTCGATACTGTTGTTTACATGTGGACCGATAATCTGAGTGATTAACTTCTGCCTACCATGCCTTCGATATTGGTTTCCTACGTATGACTTGTGGTAATTAAATTTTAATTATTTCTGCAGATTTCTCAGTGCTGACATATCAGTTGAAAAGGAAGTAGCATGTCTTTCTCTGCATCATTAGTAGCCCCTAATTACTTTCGGGCATGTTTTACTTCCAACCAAGCTCTCATGAAATCGTTACTAGACTTATGTAGGGATACTGCAGCTAAAATAGCAATCATTTCTACAGACTTCAGAGCTTCCAATTTCCAATTGCTTATTGGTTGTAGTAAAGCGTTTGCTTCAGCATTACCTTGAATCTTTGACTTTTGTTGTTGTTGTCCGCCTCTCTCTTATTTTCCAGGACACGCTACCATTAGTTTTTTTTTATCATCAGAGGACATAAACCAAATAAGCTTAGGTTAGGTTGAACTGGCCGGTCCATGAGGACCTCACATAGACTGATTGAGTCCGTAGTGTTACCAGAAGTTAGTTTTAACGACCAAACTGAAAACTCCTTTCAAAAACCAGGACCTATGTTATAAAATAACTCCGTCCTCTTGGCAAATACTAGAAGCTTCCTAGGACTTAAACCACTTGCTGCTTCTATATCTGACAGCTGTATCACTTCTAATAGCTGGAGTCTTAGCCTGGCAAGTGCAGGGCACGTGCACAGAACGTGCTCGATCGCTTCCTCCTTCAACCCGCACTTCCTACATCTCCTATCACTGACCAAGCCTTATTTAAAGGCATGTGACCCCAGAAGGAAGTGTTCAGTCAGAATACCCGTCATGAGTCTATAGTCCTTTCTTTTTAATGATAGAAGCAATTTTCTTGGTCTAATGTTGTAAGACCTAGACATAATCTTCGGCACTTTACAGCCCCGCGCTTGAAACCACGCCTTTCCCGCTTGGTCGATCGTGTGCACCTCTCGCCTTCGCTTAATCTCGCCCAGTCTAATTGGGACGTATACTGCTTCAAGGTATGCGCACTTTTTAGCTAGTTCGTCCGCTTTTTCATTCCCATCTGCCCTGGGACCCAATATAGATGCATGCTTCTCCCTGCCCTGATTATCTTCAGAGACAGCATACACTCTAACACGCATTTAGATGCTGTGCTATGCGAGATTATTGCCTTAATTGCTGCTTGACTGTCAATATAAAAGTTAACACGATTGCAGCTTAAGCTATTCTCTTCCAGGGTTTCTAATGCTTTGGTTATGGCTAACATGTCCGCTTGCAAAACGCTACAGTAATCCGGCAGCCTATAGGATCTGCTTATTTCCGGATCAGCACAGTATACCGCAGACCCTATTCCTTCCACTATTTTGGAACCATCTGTGTACACATGTATCGCCTCGTCCGCCATTTGCGCACTCTTGCGCCAACCAAATAAGCTTGAAATAAGTATAAATTAATTTGAAACATTTAAGTCGAAGGTCTCAACTTTAATTCTGTTAAAAATCTTTAACAGAATAAATACTGTTTCAAAATATTTATGCGGTTTTAATAAGTTTTGCTGCCTGCAATCCTACATAGATATATAATTGATATATTTGATGTACATCAACATTATTGAGATGTTTTGAAATACTTATTTACTTGGCGCTTAACCGTTTAAACGGTTATGGCCGTCCAACAAGGCACGACAGTCCCTTATTCGCTTTGCTAACTGGAACAAATGGGAACTTAAATCGTTTTCCACCTGGTCCTTCCAGCGGAGTGGGGGAAGCCCTCTCCCTATACTTCCATATGCGGGTTCCGACAAAAATACTTTCTTAGCCGGAGCGTCATCTTTCATTCGCATAACGTGGCCTAGGCAGCGTGACCTCTCCGTTTTAATTTGCTTGAATTTTTATGGCTGCGTACAGCTCATTATTTAAAATTCTTTGGTACTCGCCGTGGCCAATGCATAGAGGTCCGTAAATATTTCGAAGAACTTATATCTCGAATACTCCCAAGCCGCTTCGTCTGATGTTGTCAGGGCTTAGATTCTGCGCCAAATAGCTGGACGGGTGCGATAAGTGACTTGTAGAACACGATTTTCATTTGCCGCGGGAGGACTTTACTTTTCAATTGCCTACCCAGTCGAAAGTAACATTTAATGGCAAGAGTTATTTTTCGCGGGATTTCAGTGCTGAAAACAACATATGTTCTAATGCTGATTCCCAAATAAACGAAGTCTTTTACTATTCCGAAATTATGGCTGCCAACAGTAGCGTGGTTACCAAGGCGCAAATGGGCTGACTCTTCGTGCGACTGCTTCGTTTTATTCTCATTCACCATCAAACACATCTTCTGCTTTTTTCCACTTTGCAGCAAGCAGAACTTGCGGTATTCAGGCCGATGATATCAAAGCCATCAGCATACGCCACTAATTGCACGCTTTTAAAGTATTTTGTTCCAGAGCGGTTAAGTTCTGCAGCTAATATAATTTTCACCAGCGTCAAATTAAGGAAATCGCACCATAGGGGGTCACCCTGTCTGAAACTTCGTTTAGTTTTGAACTGCTCGGAGAGGTTTTTCCCAATATTGACTGAGCTGATAGTGTTGTTCAACGTCATTTTACGTAGCCGTATACATTTTTCGGGGAAACCAAATTCAGACGCAGCGCCATATGGACAGCTCTTATTCGTGCTGTCAAAGGCAGCTTTAGAATCGACGAAGAGGTGAAGTGTGTCGATTCCTTTTCCGCGGGTTTTATCCAAGATTTGGGAAATTGTGAAAATCTGGTCGATGATAGAATTGCCAGGTCTGAAGACACACTGATAAGGTCTAATCAGCCGACTCACGGTGGGATTTATTCTTTCGCACAACACACTTCAAAGGAAATTATATGCGATATTAAGAAGGCTGATTCCGCGATAGTTGGTGCATGCCCCCTTTCTTGTGGACTAGGCAAAGAACACGTAATGTGATTTCTTTTCTACACGAAAATGTCGCCTTCAGTGGCAAACATTTTTAACATTCTCACTTCGCCCTGTGAAATTGTAGCCACTTAAAATATTCAGTGCCACCCTGCATGACTTGAAAAGAACAAAAATTGTAACCATTTTTACAAAAAAATACAGTTCGTGTGGTTGTTCCTTGTCAACTGTGATCGCAAATTGATTTCGAGTGAGGCATGATGCGACACATACGTACATATATAGCATTCGCTTCAGCTTCGTGTGATTCATCAGCTAATTGACAGGGCTGTTTTCTGCACCGTCAATGGCCGCGAGGGCAAGTAATGTTGCATTTTTGGCAATTTTTAGGGGTAGGTTGTTGAGAAAAGATAATGATGCCCTCTATTGAGGCTAAGCTGATTTTACAATAGAACACAACTTTTTGAAGGGTTGGCGTGAAGGCGACATTTTCATGTAAAAAAGAAAACACCATTAGATTCCAATTGTCAGGACCGCACTCGTTCGACCACATTTTGCAAAAAAGCTGATGCATACGCCTTACCAATTCCTCGCCGGGTTTGAATAGCTCCGCAAGCAATCCATCAGCACCCGCGGCCTTGTTGTCTTTTATTCTGGTTATTGCTAGTCTGATTTGGTCATATTCGGGTAAGGGGGACATTAATTCCATCATCATCGATTGCGGGTTCGGATTCATCATCCACGTGCGGTACATCGCTGTCTCCCTTTAGGAGAGCAGATAATCTAACCCCGCTCTGCTTTTATACTCTCAGTTAGCCTCGTTCGCCTATTTCTCCAAAGGTTTAGACTTTTCATGCATTCTGAAAGAGGTGTACCATATACTTGGTTATTCAGCTATATCCATGTATATCTGTAGTTTGTGTTTCTTCTAGCTATATGCGTGTGTATGTGGGAGTAACAGCTTCTGCTTCTAGCTGATGATAACGTGATGTGTGATTATTTCTCTTTCTACTTCGCTCTTATCTGCTCACTACATATGGGTATGTGAATTAATCTCTTTGCTTCAAGCGTGTGGTTATGTGTATGAAATATTCTTTGTTGCCTTCTATGAATGTGTGTAAATGGCTTACTGTCGTTTTGTTTATTTACTAACAGCATAGTGATATTAGAAATGCTAATATACGCCACAATATATACATAACTATAAATGCACTGCCGATGTTAAATAACGCTAGTGAATACTGGTTTTTTCGAATACATACATACTAAAATCCATATACAATGTATATTATACATCTCAATCGAAGCAAGTTTGCTCGTACAATTCACAGCGAACATACACACCAACTGCACTTTCAAACTGTGACTTTTGGGTCATATTTTTCAAAATTTCACTCAAATTATTATCTCTTACTTTTAATACAATTTAATATTCGTTATATTTCTCCTGGAATGTATCCGTTTAATATATATACAAGCGTACCCTCGCCCGCTTCGCTGGGCGATAAATTCAATGATTTGCTGAAAGATAATAAAATTAATACGAAACAAAGCAAATCCTTTGATACAATTTCATTCGAACTTTATTGTAACACTTTTTGGTAGATAACGTTTTTGGTTTTTCCGTCTTTCGCGTAAATGAATAATGACAATGGTTTGCCTACTCGTGAGCAAGCTACATACAATTGATGTATATTGAAACGATTTTCCGTCTTCCCTTGTCAAATTTGATTTTGACAAGGGATGACGGAAAATCGTTCCAATACACATCATTTATCTACCCTGTCGGAAAATTAACAAAACAAGATAAGTCTACATACAATTTTCCATGAGAAAAAACTGGGTATTCTGAATTAATACCGCACATTTGTAGAGACTGTCCTTGCGCCTATTGTCATAGCGAAGGCAAAGCGAAGAGTGAACTTCAAACGTTTGAAATCCAATGGTAAATCCGTCGGAATCAGTGGAATTCTGGGACACATTAATGTTGCACAGCATAATAATCGGTGCTCCAATTTTTATTCGTAAATTATGAGGTGGTAAGCCTGGCAAATCGAAAGAGTTTAAGAATTCAGTTGGATAATTTACGACATCATCTTGATCAGTAATAGTGTCCATTGACTTATATGCAACTATGTCACCAGGTATTTGATTCAGAATAGCTGCATTTATATCATTGACGTCCTTATTTTTCCTAGCTGATATTGCTCTTTCGCTGAGCCAATCATAGTTTTTGTAGTTTTGAACTATGTTTGGAAATACACTCTGTATCAATGCCTCTTTAGCCTGTGCAAAAGTGCAGAAATTGTTGGGCAATGTAATCATTCCTGTTGGATCGACAGACATTTGTACATTTCCGATTTTTAGTAATTGCTGTGAAAATTCAGCTGCTGACGGATCGTTTTGTAGTTGAACACGTACGTTTGTAGTAAGTGTAAGCGTGTTTGCATGTCTCCATAAACACGATGATTTTAAACATGCATTTATTTCATCTGCAGCCGTGGATTTTGGGATCTCAGGTAATGTTTGCCTAAAATCTCCAGCCAATAAAATCATGGCACCTCCAAAGACTGTTTGGCTTCCTCGTAGATGTTTCAAAGTTCTATCAAGTGCTTCCAATGATTTCTTGTGTGCCATAGTACACTCGTCCCATACGATGAGCTTACATACTTTAAGAACTTTTTCCATTCCAGACGTTTTCGAAATATTACATGTTGGTCTTTCATTTACCTGCATATTCAAAGGCAACTTTAATGCAGAATGTGCTGTGCGACCGCCTTCCAGTAATGTAGCCGCAATTCCGAAGGAAGCGAGTGCCAATGCAACGTTATTATCTGATCGAATTGTTGCTAATATCAATGAAATCCTGTTCCCCCAGGAGCATCCAAGAAAAACAATCCACCAGTTCCATGGCTAACATTATTCATGATTATATCATAAACATGTTGCTGTTGGTCATTAAATTTCTTTAAATTTGATACTACAAATGTGTTTAGTTCATTACAATCATAATGGTATTCACGCTACAGTTCTCAACTGAACATATTATGCATTAAACGACTTGCTGCTGGCATGCCCAATTGTACTAACGATTTGTATGACATCGACAAAGAAATGGCGTCAATCCTTATCAATACTTCATTGTAAATTTCCAATGTGAATTCCAACTCATAATTTGCAGTTCCTTGTTTTCGCCTTTGAAAAGTTTTCCTGGATTTATCCCATGTGAAATATTGTGGCACTTCTGCATGTGGCAATGTTCTTGCAAAATCGTCCGATTGACATAGATGAAAAAAGGCAGTCGAAGTTGTAGACGGTGCGCTTGTTGCTATAAGCACTGCATTTTCAGGAGTAAAATGAACGCGTTGGCCATTTTCAAGGTGAACCGCTAAATGAACGACTGTTGGATGCCTTTCGTGTATTAGGAATGAAAAAATTCGCCATAACGCTTCGTTACTGCTTATATAACGCCCCATTTGATATTTTTTAATCTCGTCGTTGTCATTTTGCACTGCACCGAATACATATTTACATATTTACAAATGTATTTAATTGATTTAATGGAATTACAGAATTCCACTTAATATGCGCTTTGAATGTTTTGGACAACAATGGGCAATATGGAACAATCCAACGATAGTCAACTTCAACATTTTCATTTCCCATCTTAAATATCGTTGATTTACCATTGTCATCAGTGGATCGACCACGATATGACGGATCGATATCGTCACCTGTGACCGTATCCGAAATTAATGCTCGTGGGTATCGCCTCGAACATTTTCATCAATCATGCACGGAGAGTTCACATTCAATGCACCGCAAGGTCCATGTATCATATTTTTTGTGACGACTTCGCACAAATCTGGATCAATCGTTTGATTCGGTATTTCAGTTCATATCACTATCAATTTGATCGGGTATAATTTTATCAACCAACCAAATTAAAATGTGTGCGTGCGGTAATCCCCGCTTTTGCCATTCAACGGAATACATATAACAACGCACCTCTCCAAACACTCTATGTTTGACAATAAAGTCCATAAGTGATTTTAGTTTTAGTTTGAAAATACGTGCACTTATTTCGTGTCGATCAATTAGGGATTGGCCAGGAAACAAATGATCTTTGATTTCATTCCATTGCGGATTGCATGTAAAAGTAATAAACAAATCCGGCCATGGCATTCTGTGCATATTCATGCGTGTGCCGCGGGCTACCAGTATATGTTGCTGGTAATATGATCATTCTACAGATGTCATTCACATTTCCATCGTGTTTCCCTGCATCCCGTAAGTGAATGTATTCCTCGGACCGTAATTTAGTATGTTTGAATTTGATATAGTACCAATAATGTAAAAACACATCCTAAGGTTATTCTGATCCACGTTTTGGGCAATATCTCGAGACCCTAGTTACCCTCTGCTAAAGAACTCATCAACAGTTTTAATTTGATATCCATATTGTATAAACACATTCTTGGGGTACCCAGGTCCACACTTTGGCCTGTATCTCGAGACCCTAGTCACCTAGGGGTACATAAAGTACCCCACATCAAAGTACTCATCAGAAGCTTTGATACCCATATTATAAAAACACATCGTAGGGTTATCCGGGTCTACGTTTTGACCATATCTCAATACCCTAGAAATTAAAAAAATTTTTTTTTGCTAAAAACCTTCGCCTATTTCATCCCTATAATATGAAAAAAGAACGAATAAAATGGGCCTCGTATCGGCCCCAAAAAATGGACAGGAACGACCATCATTTCATTTTTATATATGTAGAAGAAGATGTATATGACAGTAAACGCTGGATATATCTCTGGTGTTTGATTTCGCCTGAACTGGCCCTTTCTTACTTGTTTTGTTTGTTTTTATAACCAAGTTAACCTCATATTTAAAATTCAATTTCCCGAAATATATTTAAATATGTAAGCGTTCACCTTAAATTGTTAACTATTATTTACAAACCGTTGCTTATATATATTAATTATCTATTAAAAGTTATTGCATTTTCGTTTTAATAAAAACAATGCAAAACAAGTAAGGACGGGACTGTCTTTGGCTGTGCCGAAGACTTCATACCTTTCATTAATGGGGCTGAACAATAATCTTATCCCGTTCGTAATCTCCAAATAATCGGATGTATAAGATAAGAAATATATAGTGAACAGATGTACATACCTAAACAATTTTTAAGATAAATACAAAATAAAAAATGGCAAAAAACCCCCTTATCTGAACGATCGGTTGTATGGGATATATATTATATATAGCTCCGATAGAAATGACTTTTACAGGAATTCTTTTATGATATTGTAACGAATTTGCTTGCAAATCTTCTTATTTGCAATCCTCTGCTAAGTTCGAATCACTAAACTGTTGAATAAATAACTCCAATTTGTAATAATGCAAAATGGCCTTTATTAAAGTACTTCACAATACACTCAAACTGTGCAACGAATAGCTTGCTTAATAACCACACTGATTGATAGCTCAATGAAACTCTACTATTAAAAATAATACTGCTATTGCTCGCTAGATATCGTCTTAATCGCAACTGCTTGACAACTCAAATCAAACTGAATTACTTCTTACTCGCTTTCCCCGCTTTTATAGTTTACGCTGCATACTTCTAGGCTCTTCGATTTCCAGAACTTACTAGTTTGTTTCGGCTACAAAATCGCCAGCCACAACTACGTGCACAAATTATTGCTCTCTCTTGTGACAACTCAGATAAGATATATGCATGTGTTTGTGCATAGCCGCTCCGCTGCTCGTATACGTACATATGTGTAGACGCAATTATTTATTCGTTTATGTAGATACATAAAGATTGAATTATTGATGTGAATGTTTGTAGTTTACAGTCTCTCGCGCGCGCATAGGCATATAAGTAAATGCATCTGTGTGTGACATCTCTCTGGGCTGCCTTATATATGTGTATACTTGATTTGATTATTAACGTAAATACTGCTTGGCATGGCCTTAGCATCGCCTTAGTGATGGGATAATTTAGTGATGCTAATATCCGTGACAATATATTAAAATAAATATCACCAAGTTTCACGTTTTTATATTGGAAATTAAGGGAGAAATGGCTAAAAATCTTTCTATCTGAACGATCGGTTGTATGGGATATATCTAATATATAAAATTCTTCTGTCACGGTATTAGAGGCTGAACTCCTCCGATACGGCTGAACCGATTCTCATGAAATTTTGTGAGCATATTGGGTAGGTCTGAGAATCGGCCAACGTCTACCCTTTTTTTCGCTACGTGTCTAGGGTCTTGAGGTCAAAACGTGGACCCGGGTACCTCTAGAATGTGTTTATACAATATAGATATCAAATGAAAGCTGTTGATGAGTGCTATAGTACAGGATAATTTTCATACCCTGGATTACTAGGGTCTCAAGATATAGGCCAAAACGTGGACCCGGATACACCTAGAATGTGTTTATACAATAAGGATGTCAAATGAAATCTGTTGATGAGTGCTATAGTACAGGATGATTTTCTTACAACTGGGAGGCTAGGCTCTCGGGATATAGCCCAAAACGTGGACCCGGGTACCCCTAGAATGTGTTTATACAGTATGGATATCAAATGAAAGCTGCTGATATGTGCTATAGTACAGGATAATTTTCATACAACTGGGAGGCTAGGGTCTCGAGATATAGCCCAAAAAGTGGGCCCGGGTACCCCTAGAATGTGTTTATACATTATGGATATCAAATGAAAGCTGTTGATGAGTGCTATAGTACAGGATAATTTTCATACAACTGGGAGGCAAGGGTCTCGAGATATAGCCCAAAACGTGGACCCGGGTACCCCTAGAATTTGTTTATACAATATGGATATCAAATGAAAACTGTTAATGAGTGCTATAGTACAGGATAGTTTGCATACAACTGGGAGGCTAGGGTCTCGAGATATAGCCCAAAACGTTGACCCGGGTACCCCTAGAATGTGTTTACACAATATGGATATCAAATGAAAGCTGTTGATTAGTGCTATAGTACAGGATAATTTTTATAAAACTGGAAGGCTAGGGTCTCGAGATATAGCCCAAGACATGGAGCCGGGTACCCCTAGAATGTGTTTATACAATATGGATATCAAATGAAAGCTGTTGATGAGTGCTATAGTACAGGATAATTTTCATACAACTAGAGGCTAGGGTCTCGAGATATAGCCCAAACCGTGGACCCCGGTACACCTAGAATGTGTTTATACAATATGGATATCAAATGAAAACTGTTGATGTGTGCTATAGTACAGGATAATTTTCATACAACTGGGAGGCTAGGGTCTCGAGATATAGCCCAAAACGTGGAAGAGGGTACCCCTAGAATGTGTTTATACAATATGGATTTTGAAGCTGTTGATGTATGCTTTAGTACAGAGTAAGTTTTACACCGCTGGTTGACTACGGTCTCGAGATATAGGCCAAAACATGGACCCGGATACACCTAGAATGTGTTTTTATATTATGGGTATCAAACTGAAGCTGTTGATGTGTGCTATAATACAGAGTAAGTTTTAAAACGCCGTGTAACTAGGGTCTGGAGATATAGGCCAAAACATGGACCCAGATACCCCTAGAATGTGTGTGTATTATGGATATCAAATGAAAGCTGTTGATGAGAGGTCTAAAGTTCATTGTCATAAATCATTTAGTCGCATCAACCTGGCAAAACTGATAAATATGCATGCGAAGCCGAAACAAAGACAAGAATTGATAATACCCACATACCTATTTACATACGTCCTATTCGATTTGCTGAAATTTCGTATATAAATAAAAATATTTACGATGCTTTTTTCCGGGAAGTATACCAGAGACGGACTGGGACTGGGATTAGGACTAGGACTGGGATTGAGACTGAGACTCGGAGTGGGAATTTGACTGAGACTCGGAATGGGACTGGAACAAAATACATACCACCCTCTGGGACTGGCAATAAGAGATGAAGAAGAAGGAGAAAAACTTGAGAGAAGAGAAAAAAGAGAAGGAGACTGAGAAAGAGATAGAATGAGACGAAGATGGAGATGAGGCGAAAAAGACGGAGGGAGGAGTGAATAAAAACATTAGGAAAAAGTGTTGAGGGATAGAGCAGAGTTAGACAGAAAAAGCTTATTAAAATGTATGCAGATAGCCCAAATTTAGGGCAGAACAACGTCTGCCGGGTCTGCTAATATTATATATAGCTCCGATGGAAATGATTGTTTCATGAAATCTTCTATAATATATTAGAATAAATATCACCAAGTTTAACGTTTTTATATTGGATATTAAGGGAGAAATTGCTATAAATCATTCTATCTGAACGATCGGTTGTATGGGATATATACTAAATATAGCTCCGATCGAAGCTATTTTTTCAGGATATCTTCTATGATATATTAGAATATATAGCATCGAGTTTCACGTTTACACTTTCTAAATTGCGGCAGGAATGGCCAAAATCGTCTTATCTGAACGATCGGTTGTATGGGAAATATATGTTATAGTGATCCGATCCTACCGGATCCGACAAATGTCTAATATAATACAAAAATACATCCTTGTGCCAAATTTCATTGAGATATCTCAAAATTTGAGGGACTAGTTTGCGTTCAAAGAGACAGACCGACGGACAGATGGACGGAAAGACGGACGGACAGACGGACATGGCTATATCACCTCAGTTCGTCGCGCTGATCAATTCGGTATACTTAATGGTGAGTCTATCTTCCATATTTCTCAACGTTACAAACATCGGACCAAAGTTAATATAACATTTCATGTTCATGAAAGGTATAAAAATTATTCATAAAGTTTTATCCAAACTATTAAGCTGGCAAATATGGTGAAACAATTCCATCCTTTTAATTGTTTCGTGTTTAACCTTCGCGTATCAATGGAAATTCAATCGGTCGTACGTTTGCCTTGACATTTTCATGATACCGCTGACATTAGCACTTAATTTAACTATGTCCTATAGTTTGTATGTAGATTTGCTGTTCATTATTTTGTAAATGATACATACTCTGAATACATACAAGTATACGCAGACGTCCTTTGCTTATGTTGACCTTAATTAGAAATTTCATTAGAACATAAAACACGTTCTTCTATGAAAGAAAATATTAAATAATTACGGTATAAATTTCCTTTTATACATTGATTATACGTACCTACTTTGTTTTGTCAGCATTAGATTGTACAGACACGCACCATTGATGGATATTGACTTCTATATAAGAAGAACATGAGTTAGAACGGAATCGATTGCCCTTGATGTGTATAGTGAATGAGGATGGAAAAAGAAAAGATTGCGCTACGGCACTAGCCCGTAATATCAATGGCTTGAGCAGAACTTGAGATGTCGGAACCAGTCGAGCACGGAGTGTGCATCCATATAAAACTACACAATTCATTCGTGGAGTATTCGACTTTACGATGCAAACTATTAAACACAAAATAGTAAAATACTTTCCAAAGCTTGAACCGTTTTTGTGTTTTGTATCGTGCGCGCATAATTCTACACAAAACTCTTAGTGTGAATTGAAATACACAAAACAGGCAAATTAATGTGCATGCACGAATGCAAGCACAATACGTGTACACTACGAAAGATTTTTGTGTTTCACTAGGCAGGCAGTCAGGGCAAGATATTTTGTTTAGATGGCAAAGGCTTATTTGTGCAGCGAACTGGTTGCAATTTGGTACTATAGTTAATATTTGGAGAACTGGTTTTTCCAGGAAATGGAATAGGGGCCGACCTATTACAGAAAAAAATTATTTACTAAGCGATTTGCTTGAATTTTGGCACACAAGTTGCTTTTCGCCTAGGTTTGCTTACATAATTTAAAAATATAAAGATTAGATGTTTCTCAGTACACTTTTCCATCTTGTTGTTGTTGTCGTAGCAGTACTTCCTTCGTCTTCTTTACTTCACTTTCCCTCTCATTACTCCTCTCTCTCCTGCTATGTACAAAATTTCAAGCAAATCGCTCAATAAATAAATTTTTATGGAATAGGTCGCTCCCTGGTTCAATTTTCGGAATAAAGTTTCCTTAATATTAACTTATGCCAATAGCTTCATATGTACCAAATCGCTATACAAATAAGCCTTCGCCACCTAAACTAAAATTCTTGCCTTGACCGCCTGCACATTGAAACACTAAACTGTTTCGTAGTATGCAAGAATTGTGCGAGAATTCGCTTATACATACATATGGATTTTCAGTACTTCCTGGCCGCTAAGCTGAGATGAGAAACAAGATTTTGTGTTATCAAACACAGTTAAGATGTTAAACTCCAGTCAACTTTGACAGCAGATTTAAGACGGACACAAAAACCAGAACTTAGTTGCCTGTTTTCCTTATTTCAATGAACTCTAAGAGTTTTGTGTAGTACTATGCGCGCACGATACAATACAGAAAAACAATTCCAGTTTTTGCAGGTGTTTTTTGTGGTGGAAAAGTGTTCCACCGTCAAATGTAGTTCACGGCTGTGAACAAGTGTCTCGACATGATCCTCATCAAAATTAGGCTGAGCACGAGAGTTGCTTTTATGTTAAACTAATAAAAAAAAAAATTTGCTTCATACAAATCAAAAATGTTCTTGGTGATTTAGACTCCGCGATGTAACGTAGCCTAAAATGTTAAATTCGATCAACTTCGGCTTGTCCAAAATATAGTCATATGTAATCCCTGATTTTAGCATTAAAGCCTTTTGGTTGTCTTCTAATCAAAGAACACGAAACCAACTCCTTTACATCCTGATCGATAGTAGACATACCAAAAGTGCGCTAGATATGAGCATTCTACGTGGTCTCTGGGGGCTCGCGTACTAGCTTGCAGCGGGAGATATACGAAAGCATAGACAATGAACGAAAAAATGTGAGCAGTGGATCAGAAAAAGTTTACCGCCGCGAAGTTGCGCACGTTACAGATAAGAGATCATTTCTTCACTAGGGCTTTAGGCCTGTCAATCGAGTGCTATATTCAACCCTTCGAAGATGTGAGAAAGAAAAAATAATATTGTCAACTTAAAAAAAAAATAATCGATGACGTTTCAATAGTTGATCGATAGCGTACCGATAGAAAATCTATAACTTTTTGCAGAGTTAACGAACAAAAATCGATAGCCCCCCGATAACAAATTGGTAACGCTCCGATAATATGTAAGACAATAATTCCTTTACAACTTTTAGATTAACAATCGATACATTTAAGATAGTAAATTGAGAACGCTTCGACAACAAAGGATGACGCGCACACAACCGGTCGATAACAAGCTGATAAATCATCGTTAATAAACCGTTAACAATTCGATAAAAAATTGAAACAGGCCGTCCGAATTCGGTTCCGGCTTCGGTTTTGATTTATTAACTTTCTATTCCCCCTTCTTTTTTCCTTTTCATTCCATTCCTTTATTTAATTTATTTTCTTTTTATTGCCTTGATTTGCTGTCTAATTTCGCCCTTTTCAACTTTAATTCTGTTACTAGAATTTACTTCAAACAAAGCAGCTAAAGAGCAGCTATTTTCACGCGCTGTAAAAGGCTAATTTGAGTATCGATTCCGTTACCTTGAGTCTTCTCCAGGATCTGGCGAATCGTGGAAATGTGGTCGATAGTAAATTTACTAGGCCTAAAGCCGCACTGGTAAGGTACAATCAGTTTGTTGGCTATAGGCTTCCGTCTTTCGCTTAGTACGCTAGATAGAACCTTAGCATGCTGAATCCGCTGTAAATGGTGCGCCCATTCTTGTGGAGTGAATATAGTACACTTTAGTTTCAATCTTTTTCAATCGGGTCATGCGACCATATTTTGCATAGGAGTTAATGCATGCTCTTAACTAGCTATTCGCCTCCGTGTTTCAACAGTTCGACAGGTACTCTGTCACCACCTGGCGCATTGTGATTCTTAAGCCGGGATATTGCCATTCTCCTTTTGTCATAGTCGGGTGCCGGAACATGTTTTCCATCATCGGCGAATCGAGTATCGGATTCGTCTTCTCTCTCGCTAGCCAGCTATGAGGAGAAGTGTTCAACAGTCCCCGTAGACATAAACAGATACAATTAGTCTATTCCTAGAACAAGCTTAAACAAAAGGGATTATCCCGAATTCATCCTACACTAATCGTGTTTTTTGTAGGGATTGTTCCTACATAATGCAAGAATGTAGTGAATACACTTACGCTTACATCCTCGATTCCTTCATAACGTGAGCAAAGATGTTTGCACATCAATAACTTTGAATAGCTGGCAACCTTTTAAAGACTTCATCAGTGGCTCCACCTTGGTAAACAATCATGTATGTGTCAAATTTCATCCAAATTAGTTAAAGCCATTTTTTCACTTAGTATTAGATATCTAACAAGTAAGGAAGGCTAAGTTCGGGTGTAACCGAACATTACATACTCAGCTGAGAACTTTGGTGACAACATAAGGGAAAATAACCATGTAGGAAAATGAACAGAGGGAAACCCTGGAATGTGTTTGTATGACATGTGTATCAAATGAAAGTCATTAAAGAGTATTTTATGAGGAAGTGGGCCATAGTTCTATAGGTGGACGCCATTTAGGGATATAGCCATAAAGGTGGACCAGGGTTGACTCTAGAACGCTTTTGTACAATATGGGTATCAAACGAAAGGTGTTAATAACTATTTTAAAAGGGAGTGGGCCTTAGTTCTATAGGTGGACGCCTTTTCGGAATATCGTTATAAAGGTGAACCAGGGTTGACTCTAAAATGCTTTTGTACAATATGGGTATCAAACGAAAGGTGTTAATAAGTATTTTAAAAGGGAGTGGCCCTTAGTTGTATATGTCAAGGCGTTTTCGAGATATCGATGAAAATGTGGACCAGGGTGACCCAGAACATCTTCTGTCGGGTACCGCTAATTTATTTATATATGTCATACCACGAACAGTATTCCTGCCAAAATTCCAAAGGCTTTTGATTTCGCCCTGCAGAACATTTGTAATTTTCTTCTACTTAATATGGTAGGTGTCACACCCATTTTACAAAGTTTTTTCTAAAGTTATATTTTGCGTCAATAAACCAATCCAATTACCATGTTCCATCTCTTTTTTCATATTTGGTACAAAATTATAGCATTTTTTTCATTTTTCGTATTTTTCGATATCGGAAAAGTGGGCGTGGTCATAGTCGGATTTCGGCCAAATTATTTTTTACCAAGATAAAGTGACTTCAGATAAGTACGTGAACTAAGTTTAGTTAAGATATATCGTTTTTTGCGCAAGTTATCGTGTTAACGGCCGAGCGGAAGGACAGACGGTCGACTGTGTATAAAAACTTGTCGTGGCTTCAAACCGATTTCGCCCATTTTTACAAAAAACAGTTATCGTCATAGAATCTATGTCCCTACCAAATTTCAAAAGGATTGGTAAATTTTGGTTCGACTTATGGCATTAAAAGTATTCTAGACGAATTAAATGAAAAAGGGCGGAGTTACGCCCATTTTAAAATTTTCTTTTATCTTTGTATTTTGTTGCACCATATCATTATTGCAGTCGAATGTTGACATAATTTACTTTTATACTGTAAAAATATTAAATTTTTTGTTAAAATTTGACTTTAAAAAAAAATTTTTTTTAAAGTGGGCGTGTTCGTCATCCGATTTCGCTAATTTGTATTTAGTACACATATAGTAATAGGAGTAACGTGCCTACCAAATTTCATCATGATATCTTCAACGACTGCCAAATTAAAGCTTGCAACAGTTTTAATTACCTTCTTTTAAAAGTGGGCGGTGCCACGCCCATTGTCCAAAATTTTTCTAATTTTCTATTTTGCGTCGTAAGGTCAACGCCAAGTTTCATCGCTTTATCCGTCTTTGGTAATGAATTATCGCACTTTTTCGGTTTTTCGAAATTTTCGATATCGAAAAAGTGGGCGTGGTTGTAGTCCGATTTCGTTCATTTTCAATAGCGATCTGAGCGCCCAGGAACCTACATACCAAATTTCATCAAGATACCTCAAAATTTACTCAAGTTATAGTGTTTACAGACGGACGGGCAGACGGACGGACGAACGGACATGGCTTAATGAATTTCTTTTTTCACCCAGATCATTTTGATATATAGAAGTCTATATCTATCTCGATTAGTTTATGCCGATACGGATGACCTTTATGCGAACAAAGTTAATATACTCTGTGAGCTCTGCTCAGCTGAGTATAAAAATACACTAATTTCTCGTTTAAACTTATAAAATCGAGTATTACTCTTGATTTTTGATTAGTGCACGGCAATATTAGTAAATTTGTATCCTCATTATTCAACTGAATATCTGGGATCTAAAATGCTTTTTATTACTTCCTTTATATTAGGTCGGTTGAATTTTTTCCGCTTTTTATACAAATTTTGCAATCGATTTTTAATTAACTTCTCATTGAGCTAAGAACGTGAAACTTTACACATAGGTTAGAACACCGTTACAATGCAACAAAAGGAAAAAATTCCGTTAGTTGTTGCACGGATCGAAATAATTAGATAATATTTTGAACATTTTTCAAACCAACTTTTAAGTAAATTCTCGATGAGCTCGAGACTTGAAATTTCAAACTTAATTCAGAGTTCAATGACAGCCGACGACACGATACAAAAAGATTCGCTAGGGGGCGCATGGGGTGAGATATTTAGTTAAATCGTAGGTAACGGAGGGAATTTTGGGATTTTATGTAAGTTCTCATTGAGTTGCAACTGTAAAACTTCACAGATAGGATAACATGCCGAGAAAATATAGGAAAAGGAGAAAAAATTCCGTTAGGTGGCGCACGCATCGAAATATTTAGATAAGAATTTGGAAATTTGGTGTTTTGAGATCGATTTTAAATTTTATATTTTTACTTCTCATACATATTTTTGCAATTTCTATGTCAAAATTTAAAAATCAAAGTTTAGCAAGAATATGCCTTTATATAAGGAGATATTTTTCGCTGATTTTGTCCATTTATATAAAGGAAGTGCTTAATATTATTATATTTTATTTTTATTATTTTCAAAGTTACACACAAAAATATTTGAATAATAAGTTCACTGTATGAGCTCACAAAAATTACTCAAAAAATCGTTTGCACTTTATTTTAGATAAAATTTCAGAAATATTGATACGAATGTACATAGGTGCTTAGAATATGAATATTGTAACGAATTTAGTGCAACTCCGCTTATTTACAACCTTCTACTAACGTTCGAATCACTAAACTGTTGAATAAATAACTCCATTATTCAATAATGCATTATTAAAGTACTTTACAATAACACTTCTACTGCTCAACAGATAGCGTGCTTAAATCAAACTCACCCCGATTCTAAGCATTACCTCCTTTTATACTCTGTGATTTCCTCGTTCGCATACTTCTAGGCGTTTCAATTTCTAGAATTTACTACCAGCTGTAAATTTCTCAGCTATAACTACAGATGCACGATTGTAATAGTTTCTCGCATAGCCCATGTGCATGTATATGTGAGTGATACTTCCAAAGATGATTACCTACTTTTGGGAGCATCTCAGATAAGATATATGCATGTGTTTGTACGTCTCTCTCCGCTGCGTGTACATACATATGTATAGACATAATGATTGATTCCTTTATGTAGATACAAGTGAATGCCTGCTTTATTGTTGTTGTGGCTTCATTTACTTAGCATGAGACTAGTGATGTGAGTATCACTTAGTGTCACTAATATTCGTCATAATATGTAAATTTTTCATATGAAAGCTTCTAAGGTGAAGGGGGTTTTTTAATTGACATTTTACCACTAAATTAAACTTGATACCAGGGATGCACCTTAACGTTAAGCTAATCGTTTATCAAAAAATTTCCACCGTTTCCGTTGAAACACTTCGAAATATTATCGATAAAGAAATTATCAAGATAAATTGTATCTCGTTTTTAACCGAAACTAAAAGCTTTGGTTTACGTTAAAAACGTTAACAAAAACGTGATACTTTATGTTTGAATTGTGCTGGCAATGCTATAGCCATGGTGAAGCCGTAAGGTGGTAACAAAGAGCGCACATACACACACAAACTCCATGTAATTTGTTTGTGTAATTCGTTGGTGGTAATGTCAAAAATACTCTGATAAATGTTCGTACTGTCAAAATTCATGAGAAAAGTTGCAATCAGCTTGGCTAATGCTTTCACCTTTAATGACTCCGCCATCAATCAGCTTTGCCAGCATATTTTGAAATTAATAATCAACATAAACGATTTGATTTCGTTTTGATATCGCAGAAAACGAAACGAAATCATTTCGTTAATTTAACGCTTTTAACGTTAATAAACGAAACGAAATGACTTCGTTTCGTTTATTAACGTTAATTATCGTAACGAAATGATATCGGTTCGTTGGTTAAGCATGCCTGCTTGATACTTTTACAAATGGAAGAATGGACCAAATTCTTTAATATTTAACTTGCATTTTTATGCAACTGTATTTACGTGTGTATGTATACAAACATAAAAGTGTACCTGTTTGTATGTGTGTGTAAAGGTTAAAGTAAGCAAATAAAGTGAAAGTAAATCCAGCCTGCATTGATATTCAAAAATATATATGCATGCATTTTAAATATTTGCATTCAATTTCTTTTCTAAAATATATTTCAAAAATTTCATTCGCATAAGAATATTAGTATTTATGTTGGTTGTTGGTTGTTTACATATACATATATATGTACATTAACCTATATAAATAGATATATGTATATTTGCGCATTCCACATGGTTTCGTTACGTTGCTGTAACTTTATTTTCTTTAACATTTCAAATTTACGGTTGAAATATTTGGAAATAGAAGAAAATTTGTGGTATTGTAATGCCAATACATGTATATACATATGTGACCACATAATACACACATATGTATGTTAATATTTTAATGCTTCATATGGAATCATGTGTGCTTTAATTTTTTATACATTATATAAAAAAAAGGAAATACTATTACAATGAAAATTTATAGTCCCATCCTTTATGCTGACGGCGGGTATTGAAGGGGGTACATTGAAAGAAATGGTGCTAGTAAAATCAAATAATCGGTTCTGTTGTTCTTGACTTAACAGAGATTCGGTGAAATTGATCGAATTATGGTTAATTCGACCGAGTTCTCTGTCAAGCGAACAAATTAGTTTAGTCATTTCAACAGAAGAGAAATTGTTGCTCTTAAGTTAACAAAATTCTGTAAAATTGACAGATTCCTAATCAATCTAACTGATTTTTTTGTTAACACAACTGATCCCACTGGTCATTTCAACAGCGATCAACAGTCAATACATCAGCAAATTTCAAAGAGAATTTCACGCTCACTACGCTCTCTACCTTGTACTTATGTATGCTGTGTACTATATATATGCACATATTTACGTATGTATATGGCGGCCGCCTTGGTGTGATGGTAGCGTGCTCCGCCTACCACACCGACATCCCGGACAAAGCAACATAAAAATTTTACAAATAAGGTTTTTCAATTAGAAGAAAATTTTCCTAAGCGGGGTCGCCCCTCGGCTCTGTTCGGCAAGCACTCCGAGTGTATTTCTGCCATGAAAAGATCTCAGTGAAAGCTCATCTGCCTTGCAAATGCCGCAACATAGGTACTTTCATACAAAGCTGTCGCAACAACCTTTTTTGTTCATTTGACTAATAAAACGGTCAATGGCGAATCAACGATTTGTGCGCAGTTGATTCAACATCTTATTGCGATGGATACAAATTGACAGAAATTTCGGTTGAATTGACCCATATTTCGGTTGATTTTACCAGTCTTTTTCTTTCAGTGTATAATAATGAGCTTTACGCAGATATGACGATAGCGCAGCGATTAAAAATCCAAAGGCTTAGCTGGCTGGATCATGTTATGCGAATGAACGAGGACGCTCCGGCTAAGGAAGCAGCTTGGATGCAAAGGAAAGGAGATGCAGGTGGTGGAAGACTTGATCTTCCTTGGTGCTCCCAATGGGCGTCAGCTATCGCGAAACAGGAATACCTGGCGTGACTTGTTAAGCGATTAAGGGTTATTAGGTTATTACAGAGAGGCAATATTTGGGACATTTGGGCTCGTTTGCGCAAATGGGGCGATACAATCTTAGTCGATCATATAAGGCATATTATCGTATCATGAATTTATAGCTCTACCCAGGCATACATTTTAAAAGTTATTTGTTTTTTTTTTTACCTCGAAAAAGTCCGGATCAAAAAAGTTTCCTTGGTAAAAGTTTATAGGCCCGAGGTTTCCCTTAGCATTTTCATGACGAAAAAAGGTCCTGCCCTTTAATTATAGAAAAACGTATCCAAATTAAATGAATTTTCCCCAATCGATTCTCCTAAATATCTGGATTTGAAACTTGTAGAGAAACTTTAAAGCTTTTGTAACTAATAATAGAAATTTGTCATCGAAGAACTATAACTAAAACTCATAGTACTATACTTTTCCACAGTAAACTTGCACCTGTGATTCAAGGCATTGATAAGCGCTATACAAAGCCTTATAGCATCAGAGCTTCCGCAACACAATTGTCAACCTCACCTTCGCGAGCGGAATCCTGTTAAAAATATGAATGTATCATACACATATTTAGCAGGTAAGTTCCTCATTGAACTAGGGGGTAGGGGAATGATATGGTCTAGAAGGTTTAGGTAAGTACCTTTATGGTGCTTTGTTCACGGAACGTACCGGATCTATATCAGGCAAATCATTATCAACATGTATAATACTCCACAATACCTTGGGGGAGGATCTTTATTGTTAGTACAACAACAACAACGACAACAATCTGTTTTTTCGCCCACCAGCTTGATCCAACAAAGATTTTGTCTTGAAAGTTGATACACTGTTTTCTGTTGAAGCAAGAAGGATTCTGTATTAAAAAAAAATCAACTAATTTGAAGGTCGTTGGGGTCGTCCCATAGGTCTAGAGTTGGACGTTTTTACTGTAATCAAAACAAAAAAGTCCGGATCCAAATTTTATTTTCGAACTTGCAAAATAAAAGTCTGGATTTAATAATTTCTTTCGCACTAAAAAATAAAAAGTCCAAAAATAATTTGAAATAACAAGAATAATACTTAAGCCGCCCGATCGCACCTTATCAGTGCGGCTGACAAGACTGTCACGATACGCTTCAAACAGCAGAGTATCTTTGGTGAGAAAATTGGCACGCACTATCTCTTTGTCGACTTCATAGCATAATTGAGAGAGGGATGGAGAATGGAAGATTTGAGCTGGCCTCAATTATCGTTAGGTAAGGGTAACTGTCGGCCTTTGATTCGAGACGGTCTAAATCAGGTGTCTGCATTCCATAGCACAATTTTGTTTTCTGCTTATGTAGACCCATGGTCTTAGCCAACAAGACGGTTCACTCCAATTGATGACTAGTCTTTCCTCTGCCTTAAAATTAACATAAAGCAAATTTAAAATTATGCTAATATCAGGGTCTGCAAATAATTGTTAGGGAACACTTCAGAATTGTTTTTGCGACTATTTCGGAATCATTTCACAACTATTTCGGGATTATTTCGGGAATATTTTAAGATCACTATGGAATCATCTTCAAATTATTCCGGAGCCATTGTGATTATATCGGGATCTTTTCGTTACTATGAATAAGAAATTATGATTTATGATTTATGACTAATTTGTAATTTATGTTTCATGATTTATTGTTTGTGATTTATAATTTATGATTTATGATTCATGATTTATGATTTTAATTTATGATCTACTATTGATGATTAATGATGTATGATTTATGATTTTTTATTTATGATTTACGAATTTTGATTTATACTTGCGAATTGTGATTCGTGATTTTTGACACATGATTTATGATTTATAATTTATGAGCTATGAAATATGATTTGTGATTTATGGTTGATGATTTATAATACCTAATCTCTGATCTACGATTTATTCTTTTGATTAATGATTTACGATTCATGATTTATGTGTTTTAATTTATGGCCCACGATCGATGATTTATGAAATAAGATTTATAATTTATGATTTGAGGAGTGAATTATGATCTGGGATATATGGCGGCCGCCATGGTGTGATGCTAGCGTGCTCCGCCATCCTCACCGAAGATCCTGGGTTCACGCTCCTGGCAAAGCAACAACCAAATTTTACAATACTAGTTTTTTCAATTAGACGAAAATTTTTTGTTTGGCAAGCACTCCGAATGTATTTCTGCCATGAAAAGCTTCTCAGTGAAAACTAATCTGCTTTGCAGATGCTGTTCGGAGTCGGCATAAAACGTGTAGGTCCCGTCCTGCCAATTTGTAGGAAAAATTAAAAGGAGAACGACGCACATTGGAAGAGAAGCTCGGCCTAAAATCTCTTCGGAGGTTATCGTGCCTTAAATTTTTTTTTTATATGATTTATGATACTTGTTTCATGATTTATAACTTATGATTAATAATTTAATATCAATTAATATTTGACTTATGTGTATTGCAATGGATAATTAATGATTAGTTGCCTAAATTAAGAGCTAAGATGAGACTAAACACTATGCTTAATAACTTTGTAATTTAGATTTTTGAGATATGAATTACGATTTGCAGTCAGAGAGCTATGGATTTTGATTTGTAAGTTATTAGTTACGATTATAAATTTTAGGTTTAATTTTAGTGATTTTTAGTTGAGATTTATATCGTATGAGATTAGTGCTCATATTAATTCATGCTGACTTTATTTTTATTGTACTCTTAAATATGTTCAAAATGAAATTATTCACAGCAAAAACCTAAATATTAAAACGCAATAAAATAATGCTACCAGTCGTTGCATAAATTATCCTTTTTTTCGGTAAGCAATTAATAACGGAAAATTAGACTTAATGAATAAAACTTTTCAGCTGCGGATGCTGAACAACAACAAACCTCTTTTTATATGCAACCGATAAGAGGTCTTTTCGCTAACAAAGTCTGTCAAACTTTTTTTTACTGTCAATCTTGCTTACTTTGTTTTCTTTATATTCTTCAATTTGTAGTTTTTTTTCGTTCGCGATTTTAATTTCTCTTTCATGTACCTAATTTATGTTAATAATTTAATAGATGAAAGAAAAGCATGTAATTAGTCTTGCTGGCGATATTGCACCGGAATTTTCAGCACTTGTCGGCTCATCAATTTAAATTCTTGTAAGCTTTTCTTTGCAAATTCTTAGAAAAGGATTTTTGTGCCTTTCCGTACATGAAAATATATGCGAAGAAAAAATTAAAAAAAAGACGGTCACATTCAATATGGTAATCAATTTATTTGTCCCTTGTGTGATATCCCATGAAAGGTATAGCAGACCCTCTTAGGTATGTGTGTGTATATGGTGTGTAGCTTCTGGCCCAATGCCAGTTTTGATCTCTTTGTATGAGTTGAACTATTCCCTTTTGTTTGAGCATGCCCTATGAAGAGAATAATTGTACCCATTTGTACCCGAAAGGGATCGATAGGACCAATCCCATTTGTACCAATATAGAAACATAAGAAGACTAGTCCCTATTCGATTCAATAAGAACTCAAATAGGGAAAAGTCGCATTTTTCATGGCAGAAACATATTTGAAGTGTTTGCCAAGCCACCAAATGTGATTTGATGTAAGTTGTTCACACGCTTTTCAAAAAGGAACAAAAAATATTTTCCAAAAATTTAGCCTTCATTCCGTTTTAGGGTCGGTATAGGGCTCCGCATTTTTCTTAAATAATTCGATTCAGTCAACTTGTAAAATGGCTGCATGGATTTCAAACTGACTAGTCCCAACTGTACCCGGACGGGACTAAACGGGATCAATTATGCCCAAATGTGGACAAAAGAGATCAATCGGAAACCAATCTCTTTAGGAATTAATCACACGATTTTTGCAGGGTTATTGTATACATTGCTGGCTGGTAGATCCGCAATGCCTCGCTTTGATATCGAGCCAATAAATTATTTATTTATTTGCGTATCGCCACAAAATTTTCCATTTCACTGAATTGAAAAGTCCAATGTTTTACATTTAACGAGCAATTTATTATTATACTTTAGATTTGTTTTTCTTAAGTTCTGAAAAGTCAGCATTTTAAATAAAAGCACGCAAATAACGCATCTAATGAGTTCATTTCCAGGCAAAGCACGTTTTATTTATTCATTTGCAATTAAAATTTTATGGGCTCAAGATTAATTCAAAGAAACCTTGCAAGAATCTCTTCCCAGGCTGTAGCTCCAGCCAAATGGAACCAAGAGTATATGACGGAGCATAACCCTCCTCCAACTAAAAGATTAACTCATAACATCAGGTAAGATTTGTTTGGTAATCAATTGTCCTTAGGTCTGAATGCTGTAAAATATTCACAAGGTAGAGTTGTGTCCCGATAGCAACGATTTTCTCCAGCTGTATTCTTGGAAATGGATAAAGCCTTCAATAATGTTCGGATGGAAGTAATAGAAGATGTTCTCTTTAACCTTGGCATTGAGGACTCTATTGTAAAAAATGTAAAGGTCCGGCTTTTAAAAGATAAGCACTTAACTGGCTGTTAGTAATCTGACTGCACATCCGTAGATGGGATTTCTTAGGGACTCCTCTGGCTTTGAGGTTTAGATAGCATTTTCAACTAATTCAAAGTAGACGGGGGGAAAGTGGTGGGCTACCCCGATGGCTTGATCATTTAGGGATCTTGGAGAAAGCTGAGTAGCGAAGACGGCAGAGCTTAATACTAACCCCTCATAGGCAGAACTAGTATTTTTTAGCATGAGGACGAAGGTCAAGGACAAACACGAAACGTGTAAATAAGTTACAGGGCAAAATAATTTTGTTAGGAAAATTTGGGGCGTGTACCGCGAAACCCACGGCATGGATGTATAAGATGGTTTATCTAACTATCCAAACTGAAGTTGTGATAGTGTAATGGAAGGCAATCTAAATGAACAATGTGAATTAGATTTTAGGATACTATATAAAACACCGTGGCAGACTAAAAGAACGTAATATCACAGTATGCTCTTGGAACATAGCATTCACAATTTGTGATCGTGTAAGGAGCTTGCGTACAGGCACGGCGTTTTTTTTTTTTTTTTTGTGCATTGTTAGTGACTTCTTTATTAAAACGAAAGCAGCTAGATTTGTATTATGTCAGTCTTCAATATAGTATATGGATTTTGATTTACTACTAAGAAAAATTGTCAAGGAGGTAAGTTCACGCCGAGGTTCGATATCTCAGTTTTCACTGTCCGAGTGGAAGTGGTATATTTGTAGCACCACCTGTAACACTTGATCATTGCATAGATGGGGGACTAGGGAGTCTACGAGCATTTGTGTAATTCCGGGAAGGAGTACCTTAACATACAGCGAAAGGAGCTTGTTTATGAGCAAGCGCGACCTGATCTTCTGGTGACATCGCAGTTGCGAATTAGGTCCATGTATCTCTGGGACTCACGAAATAGAGAAACATCTAACAACTCGTTGCTGTAGTAGAACTGAGTTTTTTTGGAAAAAGCTTCTCAAATGCAACGGGATGGCCACAGTCCCATCGAATTTTTAGAACATCCGTTGTTCTTCTTTTAATATTTTTCATTGTTCAATTCATAAGTTGCGATATGCAAACAGCTCTAATTGGAGTATAAGCGCACTAAGACTGCACCCAAGTGTTTAGTAATAAACTTATGACGCGAATCCCTTGATGCGATTGTGTTCATGTGAACTAGACGTACTGGGCTGGCAGGAAGTCAGTTTTCAGTTCTACACCTGCAGTCTGGTCTTGGGTTCGCCGAACTCTTGGTATCAGTAATTTGAATGGATCGTTTCCATAGGAGTCTTTACGATGCTCCTGGAATATTTCTACAACTGCTCACGAAGCTCATTTCAGCACTACTGCTGTGTAGCCGTTTTCGGATCTAAAGAGGGCTTATATATGCTCTCGAATCTCCATCCATTTCCTGCCATTATTTCAATGGCATACTCGTAATAAACAGAGATTGGAAAAGATCTCCGCCCTGGAATGTTTCTCTGCATAACAAATTCGTCTGCCGTTCGTTATTGGCATATCTTCAAGGACAATGGAATACCAGCACATCACAAATTGGAAAATAAGATCGGCTTTAAACTTCTTGCAGGTATATCAGACCAAATATTATTATTTAGTGTCTGATTGGCTAACTTACTTACTCAATTGGCGCTTTACCATTTAAACGGTTACGGCCGTACAACAAGAGGCGCCAGTTGCTTGTTCTCGGGGTTAGCGGGCGCTAATTGGTCACACCAAGGGAATTTAAATCGTTTTCCACCCAGTTCTTCCGGCGGAGTGGACGATGCCCTGTTCCTTAGCTTCCATACCAATAAAAATACTTTCTTAGCGGGAGCCTCATCTTTGATTTGCATAACATGGCCTGGCCAGCGTTGCGTTTCATGTCTGCCTTAAGCTCGTACAGCTTATCATTAAATCTTCTTCGGTACTCACTGTCATCAAGACGAAGAAGTCCGTACATCTTTCGAAGAACTTTTCTATCGAGTACTCCCACAGCCGCTTCATCTGATGAAACTTGATGGGGTATATAATGATTATGAGCCACTTACGTCTCAGCTGTTGGGATAAGGAGTCGCAAAACTTATTCTATAGAATCCCTGGTCCAGCTAAATGGACTACAGAGGGTAGGATCTGCTGCAGTTGAGGGAATTATAATCGCTCCCTTAACATTTGTAGTCCAAAACATTTGTATGCAAATGGATAAGAGGAGGATTTTTTAAATGTCTTTGTGAACCAGCCTCAGTTATCCCATTTGTCTATTCAACTTTATTATTACATTTCCTGTATTCATATTATGACCATTAATAATTTCCGACGTATTTATTTACATTTTCCGTATTTTTACGCTATGAATATTTTCAGACTCACATGAAATCGATAATGGAAGGGATTACGTCATATCGGAACATATTGCTTTGTTGACTCATCCAACTAATAATGATGGGGATGATGCGAGGGAATTTTTGTATAAAAATACAAACAATAATTTTAGTTACATAAACAATAGCAACAACAATAACACAAATATCAACATTAATAATACGAAAAATAGTAATAATCGAAAACAAACCGATTTGATGTCCTTTTCCTTACTGAGTGTAAGCGACAACCAAAATATGGAAATTACGACTATAGAAGAGGAAATAGCCGCAGATACGTCCTTGACATCATCTAGATTGGCGATGGCGTCATTATCGCCATTAAAAGTCGCAGAATCAGCATCCGCATCATCATCGGCGGCAGTAGCAGCAGGAAGTGCGGCGTTATCATCAGCTTCGCTCACATCAGCTGACGTTTTAACTGATTCCTATGCCGCTGCTAGTGAAATGGCCACAAGTCAGTCAAATCGTAAATTGCCATATGATCGAATTAATGACACAGCGAATGAAGTGAATAGCAATAGCAACAACAACATGCAACATCTTGGCTCACAACGCATTGCACTGAAAACAACAGCGAAAACTAAAACCACTTTAGCCACAGAGTCACATCAACACGGGGTGGAGCAGCACAGCGGTGGCATCATGTCAAAGGCTTCGGGAGCGACATCTATGATGATGGCAACCTCTGCTACTTCAGGGCATCAGCGTGCTTCTGCGAAAAGGGTTGAAAGCAAATATATATTGCCCAAACCACAAAAGACCGATGCGCCAATGCTTAACTACATATTCGATACATTTTCATCGGCGAATAAACATCATCATCACGATCAGAGGTAAGTGCTTAGTAAGAAATGAGAACAAAAGTAAGTGTTTACTTTATATACCCCGCTGTGAGTTTTTATAAGAGTTAAGGTTTACCAACAATTAAAGAACACCGCCCGCATTAGTAGAAATTTTTCCAGAAAATATATTTGTGTTATGCCAATTTGCAAACGTTAATAATTTATTCTCATATTCTTATTATATAAAACTTAGTACCATTTCCCTATGCTCCGCGTTTTGCATATGCGGAGACTTGCTGTAATGTCGAACTTTCAATAACTAGGGAATTTTGGTTTCACTTGTGTGTTTAAGATAAGGCCGCATGAAACTTTATATTAGTGCTTGCTCAAAATGTACAAAATTGTGAAAAAGGAAGAGAGAAATTTAACTTACTATTAAGTATTCCATCGAATTTTCTATATAGGTCGACGGGTGTAATTTCGGAACTGTGAAGTACCTCGTGTATCTGGGAACTAGAAATAACAGCGAAAACAATGTCAGCTTAGAAATTAAACGGAGAATAACTGTTGCCAACAAGTGCCACTTGGACTGATTAGGCAATTGAAAAGTAAGGTCCTTCCTTACCAAAATCATGATCTACAAGTCGCTCATCATACCTATTCTGATGTATGACTCGGAATCTTGGCCGGTGTTTTAAAGATATAAGATGACTAATGGATGGCTAAGGAGGAAAGTTCCCCATAATATTTGTGGTTCTGCCCGTGCAGCCCATGGCGAGCATCGTAGGTAATATAGTGATGAGCTATATGAACTTTATGCATACATGAGATAGTTCATCGAATAAAAGTCCAAAGGCTTCGCTGCCTAGGTTATGTTAAGCAAAAGCAGGAAGATACTCCAACTATGAAAGTATTACAATGGACACCGCAGTTTGGAACTAGAGGAAGAAGGAGACCTCCACTCAGTTAGAAAAGACAGATTGTTTTAGGCGGTTAAGCGCCAATTATGGATGATGATGAGGAGGGTCGGTAGAAGGATAAGAAGAAGAGACAAATTTTGGGAAGAGATGGGGGAAATGAGTGTGTAAGAAAGGGGAAGAATAATTTGCAGACAAGGTGTCTAGAAGGAAAGGAAATTTATGAGAAATAAAGATGGGAAGAAATATAGAACCAGGGGTGAGAAAGGTTATGAAAAAAGCGCAGAGGGAGAGAGAGAAATAAAAGGCGTTAAACACGAGGAGGAAGAGGAAGGAAAATATATTTATAGCGGAGTGAGAAGAAAGGGTAACGGGAAAATCAAAAAACGAAGGATGCGAAGGGTAATACAAAGAACAAGAAGAAGAGGACGGATATAGAAAAAAAAATTGATGGAATCGGTGAGAGGGGAACGAGCTATAAGGGAAACGAGGGGGAGGGGAGATGAAGTGCAAGGCCAAAAGAAAGAGGACGGAAAAGAGGAAGAAAAATGAAAAATGAAAAAGAATAAGAAGAAAAGGAAGCTAAGGTAGCAACTCAAGATTAGGAGGAAGGAAAATCGCTCCAGCGAGCCAAAGGGCTTAGGAAACAACCGTGGTAAACATGTCTGTCGTTAGAGGCGACTAAAATCCACAGCGCGAAGATTTGAATGGTGGACAAATCGGTCCTGCGCTATTACCAGAAGTTGCTTGTACCGGAACATACCAAATTTATTTTCGGCAAAGGATTGACCACATCCGTATTTCTGCTCTAAACCTACGGACAATATTTTTGCACTTAAGAAAACAACAACAAAAGACGGGAAGAAGGATAGGAAGAAGATAGAAAGTCCATAAAGGCGGAATTTGTAAGCTTTAGAGTCTCTGCTGCGGTAAACGTAGTAAACTTTATAGGGTTCGTATCAGCTAAAGAGTATTAGAACCCACATCACTTTGAGCGATATGATATGGTCTTGCACTCGATTTGGCTAAGATAACCACGACTTTGAATTTATGTATAAAGTGAATTGGCTTACTTATGCAAAAGAATCTGCTCAGACCGACTGCGATGATAAACCCTCCATCGGCCTAATACTCTTATAATATTTCCGCGGTCGTAAAAAGCGACTCAAGTTCACAGACTCAAAAGTGGGAAACATAAAAGAAATAATTTTCTTAATATTCGGGATTGAATCAAGAGGTAGAAGTACCCAAGTGTACTCAATTCTATCTGGCAAAGGACTGCCCACATCCGTTAATCTTTCAAAGCTTGCTGGGTATAGAAATTTTGGATATGACGGATCCTAATCGGCTGGATGTTTAGGAAAAAATATCCACCTACGAATTTTACTTTCGATTCAAAGGAAATCATGTTTGAATATCCAATTATGGAATATTTGGATACTACCCTGAGTTCAAGCAGTAAATACATGCCCAAAGTTTTGTGTCTAACATCTGTTAGAGCTACCGTTGGCATACCCCAAAAAGCAAAGGGCTTTAAATATTTCCGCCTTAGGATTGCTTGTCAGAAGCAATGAGCAAAGGAGTTAATGTTTGTAACACTTCTGTTTGAGATATATTGAAAGTGCTGCACGGCGACTCACGCCACAATCCTTTCTGAAGAAGCGGCACAGCTGTCTGGTACTACATAACATCTTCTCCATCAAACAATCAGCTTTTCATCCATTCTCAACACCAGAAATAGATAGCCTCAACGCTGCCCCCAATTATGCGCATAACCTTTGAGTGGTTCCGCAATAATTTGACATTGAGCAGCATTGTTCCAACTTTTCTCTCAGATATGTCCGCACCCTCGCAGTTTGCCGCTATCACTCATCAGCACTCACTGCGCTGCTTTCAATTCGCTTTTTATACCCTCCACAGCATGATGATATCGTCGTAAGCATAAGCGCTGAGTTTAAAAAGGATTTTATAGTCATGTTCCATATGTATGGATCTTAGCGGACTTCTGCGTCGGGTCACTTCCGGTTGTCTGAGCTCTTTTAATGTTGTATAACTTCGTCCCAGATGATGCCTATAAATATGCCATAAACCAGGGAGTTGAAGCCCCCATGAGACCAACAGTTTAAACTTGTCTTAGCGGACGACCTCAGGAGGACGAAAATGAGGAAAGTTAGTCACATATGGGTTTATTGTAAATGGCCTCGAAGTATGTCGGGTTAAGCTGAGAGGTAGTATCTACCGCAACTCGGTATAAAAATACTTCCAGTTGGTAACTGATTGCTGAGCTGAAAGAAAATGTGTTACAAATATGTAGAAAATATGCTTTAGCACCAACAAGCACTTAACGGTTGCAGCGAACTTAGGCTTGAAATAGGAAATGGGTGGCAGTAATAGAGATTGGTCTTGGTTTGGGTGCACTTATCGCAGCTTTTTTATGGCGCGGTCAGAAGTAGTTACTAATGTGATATATCCTGCCATTGCGCAACGCCTCTATTAGAGGCCTTCTCAAACGTTCAATAATCAACCACGTTCGAATGCATCTTTGGCACTGGCAGTGGTACTGGCCCTGCCACATGGCATACTTACTTAGTACTTGCAAATGGCAGGCGATTGTAATTCAAACTTTGTGCATTTGTAAGTCATCAATTGAGTGCATATTTGAGTGTGGATAAGTGTAAGTGTGCGTGTGTGAGTGTAAGTGTATGTTTCAATTTATTTTCAATGTGCACACACATTCAAGTGTACTCTTGCACATC
Organism: Eurosta solidaginis; assembly: GCF_040869045.1. NCBI lineage: Eukaryota > Metazoa > Arthropoda > Insecta > Diptera > Tephritidae > Eurosta > Eurosta solidaginis. The sequence goes on along the minus strand of NC_090323.1, from coordinate 251,004,697 downwards.
TGCGTTCGACTTTAATAATGTACATATGTTTGTGTGTGTAAATAACATATGAACATTGATATATTTTCTGCAAATGTATGTAGATGTGCTTGTGGGAATATTTCGATTTGTGTCACGGTTAAATGATGCAGACCAAATACTCACGTGCAGCGTGCAGTTACTTACGTTTCTAGAGAATGAATGAAAGTGGAATACCCAAGCGGAAAATTTGTTTCTCTTGCCAAATGCTCATGAATACTGCGGTGCAGTGTTGCACTAAGGATTTTGGTGAAGTTTCTGAATATTACTCGAGTTTCAGTCAAAAGTCAAGGAAACGGAAAGTATTAATATATGACATAAAGGAAATAATTTAGATTTGGTGTAACCCAACTTGAAAATTGTTTTAGTGAAATAATCCATAAAGAGCCTCTGGAGTTATATCCATATTGGCAATATTATTACTATTATTATTAGGTCTCGATGCACTGCGAACTTTATCCGGACCTATTGTGATTGAACTTTCAGTCTATTACTGTGTGTGGAAGCTTTTAATGTATTTAGCTGCATCTTAAGGCATTTTACTCTACATCACGAGGAAACTAAGGCTCACGCAACCCCGATGAGATAGTCTCCGCTACGCATTCGCAGAGCATGTGAACCGACGTTTAATCCTCTAGCTCACAAAAGCAACAAATTTGTGCCCCGAATAGATTTAGCTCACTAACGTATCGTAAAGTTCAGTGGCCGGTATACTACCCAGTGAGAGTTCGTGGGTCTTCCCTGGAAGTATAAAAAATTTGGCTTGTTCTTGCACTGGGCCTTCAAAACATCGAACAATCTAGGGTGAAAACTAAGAACTACCACTAACTCACAGGATCCGTTTAGCAACCACGGCGTATACAAGCTTACATGCGGATGCCAAGATAGTTACATAGGACAAACAGGACGGCAAATAAGAACGAGGTTCAGAGAACACATTAAAGATTACAGCAGAAAAATACGAAATCCAAACATTATACTAGAGTCTAATTTCGCGAATCACATGGTCGAGAATGAATGTTCCCCAGTAAACAACAATGAAATAGTTAGGGTTCTTCACATACACTCAGAGAAAAACGCTGTTCTAAACTGCACCAACACCGAACTCAATTCAAGCTTTTCATGTTCTTACTTTTTGCTTCAATCCCAAGAAAAAAAACGGTACAATTCGTGTGCACTACAATGTTGAATATAACATTTGGCACCAGCTATGAAGCAGTTGTAGTGGCCCAGCGGTTATGATATTGCGGTTGCGATCGTGTGACGCGAGTTCGATCACCGGCAAACTCTGAAGTTTTTTAAAACAATTTTTTATGTTCTATTTTTTTAACTCTTATTATACTCAGTTGAGCAGAGCTCACAGAGTATATTAACTTTGATTGGATAACGGTTGATTGTACAGGTATAAAGGAATTGAGATAGATATAGACTTCCATATATCAAAATCATCAGTATCGAAAAAAAATTTGATTGAGCCATGTCCGTCCGTCCGTCCGTCCGCCCGTTAACACGATAACTTGAGTAAATTTTGAGGTATCTTGACGAAATTTGGTATGTAGATTCCTGGGCACTCATCACAGATCGCTATTTAAAATGAACGATATCGGACTATAACCACGCCCACTTTTTCGATATCGAAACTTTCGAAAAATCGAAAAAGTGCGATAATTCATTACCAAAGACGGGTAAAGCGATGAAACTTGGTAGGTGGGTTGAAATTATGACGCAGAATAGAAAATAAGTAAAATTTTGGACAACAGGCGTGGCACCGCCCACTTTTAAAAGAAGGTAATTTAGAAGTTTTGCAAGCTGTAATTTGGCAGTCGTTGAAGATATCATAATGAAATTTGGCAGGAACGTTACTTGTATTACTATATGTATGCTTTATAAAAATTAGCAAAATCGGAGAACGACCACGCCCACTTTAAAAAAAAAATTTTTTAAACTGAAATTTTTACAAAAATTTAATATCTTTACAGTATATAAGTAAATTATGTCAACTTTCAACTCCAGTAATGATATAGTACAACCAAATACCAAAACAAAAGAAAATTTCAAAACGGACGTGGCTCCGCCCTTTTTCATTTGATTTGTCTAGGATACATTTAATGCCATAAGTCGAACAAATATTTACCAATCCTTGTGAAATTTGGTGGCCGCTTAGATTCTAGGACGATAACTGTTTCCTGTGAAAAAGGGCGAAATCGGTTTTAGCCACGCCCAGTGTTTATACGCAGTAGATCGTCTGTCCTTCCGCTCGGCCGCTAACACGATAACTTGAGCAAAAAGCGATATATCTTTACTAAACTCAGTTCACATAATTACCTGACCACACTTTGTATTGGTATAAAAAATGGCCGAAATCCGACTATGACCACGCCCACTTTTTCGATTTTGAAAATTACGAAAAATGAAAAAAATGCCATAATTCTATACGAAATGCGAAAAAAGGAATGAAACATGGTAATTGTATTGGTCTATTGAGGCAAAATATAACTTTAGAAAAAAACTTGGTAAAATGGGTGTGACACCTACCATATTAAGTAGAAGAAAATGAAAAAGTTTTGCAGGGCGAAACCGAAAGCCCTTGGAATCATGGCAGGAATACTGTTCGTGGTATTACATATATAAATAAATTAGCGGTACCCGACAGATGATGTTCTGGGTCACCCTGTTCCACATTTTGGTCGAAATCTCGAAAACGCCTTCACATATACAACTACCACCACTCCCTCTTAAAATGCTCAGTAACACCTTTCATTTGATTCCCATATCGTACAAACACATTCTAGAGACACCCCTGGTCCACCTTTATGGCGATATCTCGAAACGGCGTCCACCTATGGAACTAAGGATCACTCCTTTTCAAAATACTCATTAACAGCTTTCGTTTGATACCCATATCGTACAAACATAATCTAGAGTCACCCCTGGTCCACCTTTATGCCGATATCTCGAAAAGGCGTCCACCTATAGAACTAAGGCCCACTCCCTTTTAAAGTGTTCATTAACCCCTTTCATTTGACCCATATCGTACAAACAAATTCTAGGGTCACCCCTGGTCCACCTTTATGGCGATATCCCTAAATGGCGTCCATCTATAGAACTATGGCCCACTCCCTCTTAAAACACTCATTAACACCTTTCGTTGGACACCCATATTGTACAAACGCATTCTAGAGTCACCCTGGTCCACCTTTATAACAAAATCCCGAAAAGGCGTCCACCTATAGAGCTAAGGCCCACTCCCTTTTAAAATACTCATTAACACCTTTCATTTGCTACCCATATCGTACAAAAAAATTCTAGAGTCACCCCTGGTCCACCTTTATGGAGATATCTCGAAAAAACATCCACCTATAGAACTAAGGCCCACGCCCTTTTAAAATACTTATTAACTCCTTTCATTTGATACCCATATCGTACAAACAACACATTCCAGGGTTACCCTAGGTTCATTTTCCTACATGGTGATTTTCCCTTATTTTGTCTCCATAGCTCTCAACTGAGTATATAAGGTTCGGTTACACCCGAACTTAGCCTTCCTTACTTGTTTTTCGTTCAGTTCCATTCACATATGCACAGGTAATTCTCAAACTTGTTATGAAATGTTTTAAGTATATATGCAGATTACGTTTTCAAATAAGAATAATTTCTCAATAAGAGAAATGTATGAAAAAATGCTTATTATGCAATTTTTCTTAACTTTTGAATTTTATTAAAAATTGTTTTGTTACCAATATTTTTTATTTATGACAAAAAAATTATTATTAATAAAAAATAAATAAATATATTTAAAAAAATACTTTCACCTCCCACCAAATATCAAGCACGAACCGTTCGTGAATTGAGACCGAAAAATATTAAATCGACCCCAAATCGTTCTCGAAGCGTGAGAACGAAAAATCTTAAATCAAGCCCAAGTAGTGCTTGAAATGAGCACAGAAATTTCACTCATCAATACCAAACTGATCATAAAACACGAACGGTGTGCTTGGAAAAACTGTTCTTAACATAAGCCCATCGGTCACGAGTTAAGAAAAAACGTAACTAACAGAGTTTTGTCAACGAATGTTCTTAATTTTTAACTTGTTTCGTTCATTTTAGGACGATTTTTTCTCTGAGTGTACAAGCAAAAGGTCGACGTCTCAGCGTACTCGAAAACATGGAAATCTACAAATAGAAAACATTCGACGGTAGAATAATAAGCGAACCGATAAACACAATTTCTGACACAATATTCGAGCCACTAAAACTTGTTTACAAGAAACAAAATAATCACACAGGTACAACAGACAAACACACAACAACATATAAACAAAAAACAATTAACGCACCTAATCAACAAACCCACAAAGGAGGTAAAACAACTAAAATTACGGATTTTTACCTGCCTCAGTCAGCCACACAAATCTATCAGTAAAAACCACCCTCGGTTCTGAATGAACACACAGCACATACACATAACTAAATATACATAAGCATCAATTTTTGACAATACCTTCTCATGTACCTACGAACTATAAATACAGGAAAAAGGACAACAACAGATCACAACGAAAATCGACACTGATGATGGCACAACGCAGAAAAACCGGTTTGTCTCAAAACCAAATTTGACAAGGGATGACGGAAAATCGTTCCAATATACAACCTTGAATCCAGTGTTGTCTGCCTACTTATGGTTTCTCTAGAGCGTGTGTCTTTTTGAGCCCACAGAAGGGCTCTAGACTCTAGAATGCTACTAAAGCAATCTCTTTGGCTATGTAGTATCCCTGTGCATTACATTTATGTCCCTGATGCCTGTGAATCCAACCTAAGACCCCTTTTTTTTGGCTCCCAGATGATTTGGAGCTTCAATGCATTCATCGACTAGCTTCGAAGTAGTTGTGTAAGACTTCAAGTCATGCAAAGCTGCCTGGGTATTTGAAATAATGAGGATATCCCTCGAAAAAAGGCCTCTACCTAGATCCTGCCGTAAACTTCTATTGTGTGGATTTCTGTCAGAAAATAGCTCACTTTTTCCATTGGTATTAGTTTCTTGAGGTTTGGTCTTCAGATGCCAGCTCCCGTTTTTCCTTCATCAAATTTTGATCGATTCGTAAATCAGGCATCTGAGTCAGGGTCAGCATATGGTTTCCCTATAAAGAGTATTGTCCAAATTGGACACCTCAAAGTTCACTGCTATTATGAGCATGGGAGCTATGCTATGAATTTTGTTATTACTTGAATATACATATCGCCGGTCTTTAGCTTAGAAATATTTTGAAGTTTAGTGCGGCAAGTGTTGTCTCTATCTATATAAGTGAAGGGAAGGGAGTTATTCCCACTAAGGCATTAAGCGGTTCAGGAGGGGACGTCCCCATCGCCAATACAAACTAAACGATATAGTTTTCTAAGCTTTGTTATTGCTCTTCTTTGAGTGGAGTTCGGCCACAAAACTAAGGAATTATAGGTGACTATTGGCTTCACAACAGTGAATACAAGTTTTACGTATAAAAACGTAGTCTTATACAAGCGGCCACCGTGGTGTGATGGTAGCGTGCTCCGCCTATCACACCGTATGCCCTGGGTTCAACTCCCGGGCAAAGCAACATCAAAATTTTAGAAATAAGATTTTTCAATTAGAAGAAAATTTTTCTAAGCGGGGTCGCCCCTTGGCAGTGTCTGGCAAGCGCTCCGATTGTATTTCTGCCATGAAAAGCTCTCAGTGAAAACTCATCTGCCTTGCAGATGCCGTTCAGAGTCGGCATAAAACATGTAGGTCCCGTCCGGCCAATTTGTAGGGAAAAATCAAGAGGAGCACGACGCAAATTGGAAGAGAAGCTCGGCCTTAGATCTCTTCGGAGGTTATCCCGCCTTACATTTATTTATTTTTTTATACAATTTTTATCCACCTCCACTTTGACTCTAAATTCTTTGTTGTATTGCTTAACTTTTTTTACGGCTATTTTGTTCAGAGATCATTTTAAAATAGTACATATGTATGTGTGTATTGATACATATATGTATATAAGAAAAATTTGTATATAAATGGATATTTGGTTATGCGCAATTGAATGTGGTTTTGTAATTGAAAAGAAAAAGTGAAAAATATAAAAAAACTTGCAAGTAAATATATTGCAACAGTTTCGAGCTAAATTCATTCAGGTTAAATCAAAGAAAAGAAAGTTTTGTGTATTATGGAAATTCCTTTACGGAAATTATGCAGCAACACAATTTTTTTGAAATCATGCAAATGACTTATCTCAGCTTGTTTGGTGTGTGCATGTGTGTGTGCATCAACACAAACATATCCACTTGCTAATAATATGTAAGCAGTAAGTATGAATGTATGCGTATTAGAATATTAGGGGCAATACTGCAAGAAAGGTATTAAAGGAAACTTTAATTTTGGTTACTTTGTACATGAAAAGTCGAAGAAGAGATTAGGTTAAGTTACGTTGAACTGGCCGGTACATGAGAACCTCACGTAGATCGAGTGTATCCGTAGTATTACCAGAAGTTTTTTTAACGACCAAACTACCAAACCCTTTCAAAAACCATTACCTATATTATAAAATATCTTTGTCCTCTTGGCAAATACTAGAAGCTTTCTACGACATATGACACTTGCTGTTTCTATTACAGCTGTATAACTCCTAATAGCTGGAGTTCTAGCCTGGCAAGCGCAGGGCGCGAGCCCAAAACCTGTTCGATCTTTTCCTCCTCCAAACCACGCTTCCTACATCTGCTACGCTGAAAGAAATGGTGCTAGTAAAATTAACAAATCGGTTCTGTTGTTCTTGACTTAACGGAGATTCGGTGAAATTGATCGAATTATGGTTAATTCGACCGAGTTCTTTGTCAGCGAACAAATTAATTTAGTAATTTCAAGAGAAGAGAAATTGTCGCTCTTAAGTTAACAAAATTCTGTAAAATTGACAGATCCCTAATCAATCTAACTAATTTTTCTGTTAGCACAATTGATCTTGCAGGTCATTTCAACGGCGATCAACAGTCAATACATGAGCAAATTTCAAAGAGAATTTTACGCTCACTGCGCTCTCTACTTTGTACTTATGTATGCTGTGTACTATATGTATGCACATATTTACGTTTTTATATGACGGCCGCCATGGTGTCATGTTAGTGTGCTCCGCCTACCACACCCACGACCCTGGGTTCACACCCCGGACAAAGCAACATAAAAATTTTAGAAATAAGCTTTTTCAATTAGAAGAAAATTTTCCTAAGCGGGATCGCCCCTCGGCACTGTACGGCAAGCACTCCGAGTGTATTTCTGCCATGAAAAGATCTCAGAGAAAACTCATCTGCCTTGCAAATGCCGCAACATAGGTACTTTCCTACAAAGCTTTCGCAACAACTTTTTTTTGCTCATTTGACTACTAAAACGGTCAATTACGAATCAACGATTTGTGCGCAGTTGGTTCAACATCTTGTTGCGATGGATAAAAATTGACAGAAATTTCGGTTGAATTGATCCGTATTTCGGTTGATTTTGCCAGTCTTTTTCTTTCAATGTATCACTGACCAATACTGATTTAGCGGCACGTGACGCTAAAAGACTTTCCAGTCAGAATACCCGGCATGAGTCTACAATCCTTTTTCGTTTTAATGGTAGGAGTAACTTTGTTAGTATAAGTATGTAGAGCTACACATGATATTCGACACTTTGCAGCCCAGCGCTTGGGCCCACGCCTTTTCCACTTGGTCGATCATGTGCACCTTTTCTAAATCTCGTCCAATTTAATTGGGACGTCTGTAGAGCAAGCTTTGGGAGATGCGCCCTTTTTATCTTGTTCTTCCGCATTTTACTCCCATATGCCCTGGGGCCCAATATAGATGTATGCTTCTACTACCTGTCCAGCTGTTGCCGCTTGGCTATCAATATAAAAGTTAACGCTGCAGCAGTTAAAGCTAGTTTCTTCCAGTTTTTCAACTGCAGTAACCAGCTATGACTTCCGGCTTAAAAACGCTACAGTGATCTGACAGCTTGTAGGATCTGTTTAATTTCGGAACAGTACAGTATATTGCAGACCCTGCTCCTTCTACTACTTTGGAACTATCGGTTTACACGTATCGCCTTGTCCAGCATTTTGGCACCATTCTCTTGTGGCTCTAAAAGCCCCCTGGATGCACATATGTATACGGAATTAGGTAGTCTGTTTGCCTTGTAATTGATGACGAAGAAGTGGTTAAGAGGCGGAGAAAAAGAAGGTGGGGGGAGTCTTTGCCATCCGGATCGCGGACGGATCCCGAAAACTATACAGAAATTATCCGGGAAGGGTCCCAAAGTAACCCCGAAATAGTCCCGAATAAGTCCCGAAATGACCCCGGCGGGATCCCGGACGGATCCCGAAAAACATCCAGAAATGATCCCGGAAGGGTCTCGATATGACCCTTACGGGATTACAAATAAGGTGAAGCTAATTATAAAACCAGGTTAATAAGGCAGCAGGAGCGTTGGAGCGAATGAAAAGTTACAAAGAAACATACAGGTAAAGCTAATAAAAGCGTGCTAATAAAAACAATGGATGGAGGGCGGATGGCGGGAGGAGATGGAGAGCACCACCGATCGTTTTTCCAAAATTTTTTAGATCTCGATCTCTATGAGCCAAATACCAAAAATTATTGATTTAGGAGAACATTTATATTGAGTTATAACAATTTATAGATTTTACACCAGAGGGTGCGAGAATGGGGGAGGGGGACGTACGGTGTCACTGCTCATTTTGTAAGCCCTCGACTTATTTGACCCATTGAGTTTGTAATATTGGTGAACGTCAATATAGGTAAAGTTATAATGTGTAAAAATTATTAAAAAGTATTTGTTCGAAGTGGTCGTGGGTCCCCTACCCACCTTTCCATGTTCGAAAAAAATTTCGCTAGTAGACTATTGTCTGTGTCCCAGATTTCTTCAAAATCCGTGTAGCCGTTCTGGCGTGATTCAGTCAAGAAGACGAAAAAATACAATAATTAAATTATAACTGTTCCTAGGGGGTAGGGACCTCCCCCTTTTCAAAAAAATATAGCTAGTAGATCCTTCTAGACTATTGGCTATATGTGTGCAAAATGTCATCTAAATTGGTCCAGCCGTTCTTGCGTGATTGAGTCACAAAGACAAAGGTCTGGACCAACATACAAACAGCCAAACTTTCCCATTTATAATCAGCCCAATTCTAAACGAAAATTCCGTGCGAGTTTTTTCCCTTCTCCCAGTCCTCGTATTCTAAATAAAAATTCCGTGCGAGTTTTTTCACTTCTCCCTTTCCTCCTATTCTGAACAATGTTCGAAAAAGCGGAAACCGGTTATGGGAGAAAAGTGGGTATTATGAATGTGAGTGAGAGGGAGATTTTTCCTTCATTTTAAAAGAAATTGTTCACTTGATAAGCTGAAAGGAACGCTTCATAAAAATGTAAGTAAATTGTATTTTTTAATTGAAAATTACTTATTTTATTAGATATGTAATAAATAAAATAATATTCTCTTATATTACTCTTGATTTCAGGTCTAAAAGTACAAATAAACAACAGATAGAACTGCTAATCGATTTGATGCAAAGTCATCCGGCAATTGCGCAAGGTTGTTTTAAAGAAGGCAAAGAAGCCTTACATAGGTTTTGGCGTAAAGCTGAGGAAGAGCTGAACTCAGCCGGACCACCAGCAAAATGCATTGCAGAATGGAAAAAGGTACTTATTTTCGTGAAAAGTTGTATACATACAAGCTGACTAAAACTTATGTGTTCTAGGTGTGGGCTGATCAAAAAAAATACGTGGGTCAAAAAGCAGCGAGCAACCATAAGAGTTCCAGAGGCACTGGAAAATAACGAATACAAGTTTTCCACAACAGAAAGGGCAATATTTGAGTTGATCGGTATGAAGGAATCCGTGGAGGGAGTGGGAAATAAATTTGGACTGCCATCTAGGAAGAAGATATTGCAGAAAATTTATGGCAACATTCAAATTGAAGATGGAACTACAGTTAGGGAAAGTGGTGTTGTGGACGACATTGTCCAAGTGAGTGAGTGTGAGTTAGCTAACGAATTTGAGGTATTGAGTGAGACTGTGGTAGGGATTGATTGTGAAGTATTGCATGAGGACCCAGTTATTAGTTTTTGTATGAATGAGAGCCCCCAAATGCTTTGATTGAAAGGCCCACTTCCTCAAAAAGAGTGCACTCTAAGAGATCTTCCTCTGACATTCTTCAACAAGAATTGTCAATTCAACGCGAGCTCTGTGATACCTTAAAAGGTGCAGTGTCAGATTCCACTGATCAAAAAGAAAATATTAAAAAAATATATAGGGCGATTGACAAAATATATGCAATTAATAAAAAGCATTATAAGGAAATGGAAAAATTAAAAAGAGAGGAAATAGATGAATTGAAAAGGCATAATTTAGCAATGGAAAATCTTATGCTCCGCCAGCTAGAAAAATAATAGAAAAATACCTAGTCGCATGACACTTGTATATAGCAAGCTACCTGAATTTGTGATTTTTTAATAGTCCTTTTTAATATTTACTATAATATAAGACTAGTAAATTTTTTTAATATGAACTATTTTTTATTTTATTTCATAGTAGTATTAATATCAGTATTATACATGCTTACGTGAACTATTTTTATTTTGTAGACTATAATATTACTTAATTTAAGACTGTGTTAGGACGAGCAAAAAAAACTATTTGTGATATTTCTATTTTTTGTAAGAAAATGAGACTGACACTCTTTAGTAGGAATTAAGTAAAATGTACTAAATTGTGATACCTGAATTTAAAGGCAGAAAAAATGAATTTAAAACAGAAAATAAAATATTAAACAATTTTTGTTGTTATACCGGCCTACTGATTTTAAGATCTCTGGTTCGAATCGAGCTCAAGGCCTAACAATAATTTTTTATCATTATTATTGTTATGATAATTTTTTTCTTAATTGAAAAAATTTTTAAATTAGAATAGAAGAAAGAAAAAATTTTAGACAACTGCCAAAGCTCGTTGTATAGATCCATTTCGGTAACTGCTAAATTCCTTCATCGGCAACGTTTAGGCGCCGCTGCTATAACCGTTCAGCCATCACAGCGGTTTTTTGTTTGTCTTCATTAATCCTACTTCTATTCTGTTTCATGCCAATTGATATTCACAACACTGCGACATCTGTTGCAGAATGGCTGTGAAAATTGGACTTGTTTGTTGGCAATGCTGCCATAGTGTCATATTTTATTGACACTTTTTTCCCCGTGCTCTGGGATGTATTAACAATTAAGAAAAAATTTTCAATTAAGAAAAAATTTATCATAACAATAATAATGATAAAACATTATTGTTAGGCCTTGAGCTCGATTCGAACCAGCGATCTTAAAATATTAAACGCAAAGTATGTGTTTTCATTCCTTAAAATTTATAGCGAGCTTCCAATGTTGTTTCGTATGTTTTGCGCTGCGTTCAAATACTGAAGCGAAGTCAAGGGTATTAAATCTTTATTTCTGTTTTGAGTTGCCTGCTCTTCTGTGGATTGTACTTCTGTCATATCTGTGTATGCCTTGAAATGTATGCATATGTTGTGCAGCGCGCAGCACACGTTTACAATTTTTGCTGCTTTTTTTGGAGTGTAATGTAATTCCCTTGCACCAAGGAGACACCTCCATCGATTTTTCAGCACCACATTGGTTCGTTCAATAATGTTGCGACACTTCGAATGGGCTTCATTAAATTTCGTCTGTATAGAGCCTTCGTCGGGACTCCGATGTGGTTTCATAAGCCATGGTGCTAAAGGATACCCGGCATCACCTAGTTTAAAAAGTCTTATATCAATACAAATATTTACATTTTGAGTAACCGAAAATTGGCTTCACGTTGCAATCCAAATAAAGGAGTCATGCGAGGCACCGGGATGGGAAGCATCAACGTACCGAATTTTCAGCTCATCGTCACACATCTAAGAAAATACAATGCCATAGTCAAATATATTTCTATTGAACTATTATAAATAGCTTACCAACTTTACATTTAAGCTGTAGTAGCCCTTCCTATTGTAGTAGAGAAGCTTGTTTTCCGCGGGTGCGATGATACGGACATGAGTTCCAGCAATGCAGCCGATAACACTGGGAATCTCATGCTTCACGTAAAATGCACGTGAAATTCTTCTTTCGTCGCTGCTCATTGGCACACTTATCCATATTTCGCACAGCTCACTTTCAGAGGTCTCAACGACTTCGTCCAGAACTTTGCTGAAGGTGGGTTGCGCTAAAGAAACGTCCACATCTTTTCCAATTCCTGTTTGATACCCACCTTCAGCAAAAAATCTTAAAACTGCACTCAGTTTCACAAGCGGCGATATCGCAAATTGTTTTTTGCGATGCCGTGTGTGATGTGAGAAATTCCAACAAATACCGAAACGCAGGATTGTCAACCCTATAATACTTTTGAAATCTGTAAATTCCAGAAATTTTATGAAATATAAAAGCAAAACAGAAGGAGTTCTAATACTTACAACGATTGTGGCAACTCCAACGGATTGGTACTATCGCGCAACCTTCTTCTTATAGTCCTCTGTTGGTGTTGCTGGGAACCTTCTTCATCAATCATTTCGTTCACAACCATATGAAATGCAATACTATTCATTTTTTATGTATACTTTTCTTTAATTTACGATAAATTCGTCAAAAGACACTAAACTTTATTTTCTTAAACAAAAGCAGAAATGCGTAATGAACTGTCAGATGGTAAAACAGCTGACTTCGAAAATTCGAAATTTCTATTCCCCAATTTTTCTTCTCCCTAGGAGAAAAGAATTGGAGGAATTTTTCCGCGGGAATAAAAAAATCCGCGAGAACAAAATTCCGCGAGAATATTTAGAATTGGTTTGAATATATACTAGCCTTTACCCGCGGCCCCGTCCGCAAGGAGAAAATAAAATATATGTGCTATTCACGTTAACCTGCTTATCAAGTTATCTTTTTAATAATTATTTTTGTCTAATGTATTTTATTTTTTTAATTTAGTAAAAAAAAAAGAACTAAATGAGAAGATAAGCTGAAAGGTGCGCTTTCATGAATAGTAAAATACAGTTTTCTCGAATTAAAAAAAAATACATTTTGTTTTTAAATTAAATTAACTGATATGAGAGGGGTGAAAGAATTACTACTCATAGCACAAAGGAGTGAAACTACAATTAGTTAAAACCAAAGAGAGATTTTTAGATGAAAATAGTGTTGCTTTTTCGGGTATTTAGTTGGTTAAAATATTACAAAAAGTGTAATAATAGTTATAACAGTTCGTTACACGAGTCATTTAAAAAACTCAAAAATAGAACGAAAAAGCTCTGCGAGATTGAAGATAAAACAGACCGAATTTTAATTACGAATAACTCGAAATAACTCCGACGGGATCCCGGACAAATCCCGAAAGTGGCCCATAAATTATCCCGGAGGGGTCCCAAAATGATCCTGACGGGATCCTGCAGGTATTCGGAAAATCATCCAGAAATTACCCTTGAAGTATCTATCCTGAAATGATCCCGAAATACTCCCAAAAAAGTCCCGAAATGTTTTTGACGGAACCCGATATAGCCATGAAAAAGTTCCGAAAGTACGCTGACGGGATTCCGTATGGATCCCGAAAAATATCCCGAAATAATCCCGGAAGGGTCTCCAAATGATCTCGAAATAGTCCCGAAAAGTCCCCATTTGACCCTGACGGGATCACGAAAACCATCCATGAATCTGGAGGGATCCCCAAATGATCCCGGAAAAGTCCAGAAATAACTCCGATGGGATCCCGGACGAATCCCGGAAATCATTCAGAAATTATCCCGAAATGGTCCCAAAATAGTCCCGAAAAATTCCCGAAATAACTCCGACGGGATCCCGGACAGACCCCGAAAATCATGAAGAAATTATCAAGGAGGGGTCCCAAAATGATTCCGAAAAAGTCCCGTAATGACACTGACGGGATCCCGAACGGATCCCGAAAACCATTCAGAATTTATCTCTGAAGGGTCGGAAAATGATTCCGAAATAGTCCCGAAAAAGTCCCGAAATTACCCTGAGGGGATCCCTGACGGATCCCGAAACCCATCCAGAAACGATGCCGAGAGGGTCCCCAAATGATCCCGAAATAATACAGAAAAAGTCACGAAATGACCCCTAAAGGGTCCCCAAATGATCCCGAAATAGTCCCGAAAAGTCCCGAAATGACTCCGACGGGATCCCGGACAGATCCCGAAAATCATGCAGAAATGATTAAGGAGGGGTCCCAAAATAATTGAAATAGTTCCGAAATGACACTGACGGGATCCCGGACGGATCCCGAAAATCATCCAGAATTGATCTCTGGCCGCAAATTATCCCAAAATAGTCAGAAAAAGTTCCGAAAAACTCCGACGAAATTCCAGACGAATCCCGAAAATCATTCAAAAATTATCCCGAAATAGTCCCGAAACCCATCCACAAATTATCCCAAAATGGTCCCAAAATGATCCCGAAAAGTCGAGAAATAATCCTGATGGGATCCCGGACGGATCCCGAAAACCATTCAGAATTTATCTCTGAAGGGTCGGAAAATGATTCCGAAATAGTCCCGAAAAAGTCCCGAAATTACCCTGAGGGGATCCCTGACGGATCCCGAAACCCATCCAGAAATGATGTCAAGAGGGTCCACATATGATCCCGTAATAATACAAAAAAAGTCACGAAATGACCCCTGAAGGGTCCCCAAATGATGCCGAAAAAGTCCCGAAATTACCCTGATGGGTTCCCGTACAGATCCCGAAATCCATACAGAAATGATGCCGGAAGGGTCGCTAAACGATCCCGTATTAGTCCCGAAATGCCCCGATGGGTTCCCAAAGGGCTCCCGAAAACCATCCAGAAGTGATACCGAAAGGCTCCCCAAATGATCCCGTATTAGTCGAGAAAAAGTCCCGAAATGACCCAGACGGGATCCCGGACGAATCCCGAAAACCATCAGAAATGATGCCGGAAAGGACCCCAAATGATCCCGAAAAAGTCCCAATATGGCCCCGACGGGATCCCGGACGGATCCCGAAAACCATTCAGAAATGATGCCGGAAAGGACCCCAAATGATCCCGGACGGATACCGAAAACCATCCAGATGTGATCCCGATAGGTACCCCAAATTATCCCGAAATAGTCCCGAAATTACCCCGTAGAGATCCCCCACGGATCCCGGAAACTATGCAGAAACGATGCCAGAAAGGTCCTCAAATGATCCCCTAATAGTCCCAAAATGATCCCGGGCGGATCCCGGACGGATCCCGAAAACCATCCAGTAATGATGCCGAAAGGGTCCCCAAATAATCCCGTATTAGTAGAGAAAAAGTCCCGAAATGACCCCGACAGGATCCCGAAAACCATCCAGAAATGATGTCGAAAGGGTGTCCCAAATTATCCCGTATTAGTCGAGAAAAAGTCACGAAATTACCCCGACTAGATCCCGGACGAACCCCGGAAACTATGCAGATATGATCCCGAAATAGTCCCGAAATGACCCCGTCGAGATCCCCGACGGATCTCGGAAACTATGCAGAAATGATGCCGGAAAGGTCTTCAAATGATCCCATAATAGTCCCGAAATGATCCCGGACGGATCCCGAAAACCATCCAGAAATGGTGCCGAAAGGGACCCCAAATAATCCCCTTTAGTCGAGAAAAAGTATCGAAATGACCCTGACGGGATCCCGTATGTATCCCGAAGACCATCCAGAAATGATGTCGAAAGGGTGTTCCAAATGATCCCGCATTAGTCGAGAAAAAGTCCCGAAATGACCCCGTCGAGATCCCCGACGGATTCCGGAAACTATGCAGAAATGATACCGGAAAGGTCTTCAAATGATCCCCTAATAGTCCCGAAATGATCCCCGACGGATCCCGGAAACTATGCAGAAATGATGCCGGAAAGGTCTTCAAATGATCCCCTAATTGTCCCGAAATGATCCCGGACGGATCCCGAAAACTATTCAGAAATGATGCCGGAAGGGACCCCAAATGATCCCGAAAAAGTCACGAAATGACCCCGTCGGAATCCCGGACGGATCCCGGAAACCATCCAGAAATGATGCCTGAAGATACCCCTAATGATCCCGAAATAGCCCAGAAATGGACCGACGGGATCTCGGACGGATTCCTGAAACCATCCACGAATGATTACGGAAGGGACCCAAAATTACCCCGAAAAAGTCCCGTAGTGATCCCGGAAACCGTAAAAAATTTATCTCCCAAAGGTACGCAAATTATCCCGAAAATACTCCGACGGGATGCCGGACGGATCCCTAAACCCATCCAGAAATGATGCCGGAAGGGTCCCCAAATGATCGCGAAATAGTTCCGAAATTATCCCGGAATAGTCCCGAAAATATCCCAAAATAACCCCGACGGTATCCCGGACGGATCGCGGACGGATCCCGAAAACTATACAGAAATTATCCGGGAAGGGTCCCAAAAAAACCCCCGAAATAGTCCGGAAAAATACCCGAAATGACCCCGTCGGGATCCCGGACGGATCCCGAAAAACATCCAGAAATGATCCCGGAAGGGTCTCGATATGACCCTAACGGGATTACAAATAAGGTGAAGCTAATTATAAAACCAGGTTAATAAGGCAGCAGGCGCGTTGGAGCGAATGAAGAGTTACAAAGAAACATACAGGTAAAGCTAATAAAACCGTGCTAATAAAAACAATTGAAGGAGGGCGGATGGCGGGAGGAGAAGGACCGCTGCTCTTTTTCCAAAAATTTTCTAGATCTCGATTTGTATGTGCCAGATACCAAAAACTATTGATTTAGGAGAAAATATATATTGAGTTATAACAATTTATAGATTTTACACCAGGGGGGAGAAAAAAAAAGGGGGGAGGGAGGTTGTCACTGCTCACTTTGTAAGCCCTCGACTTATTTGACCCCTTGAGTCTGTGATATTGGTGAAGGCCAGTATACGTAAAGTTATAATGTGTAAAAATAATTAAAAAGTAATTGCTCGAAGGGGTCGTGGGACCTCCACCCCTCTTTCCATGTTCGAAAAAAATTTCGCTAGTGGACTACTGTCTGTGTCCCAAATTTCATCAAAATCCGTGTAGCCATTCTGTCGTGATTCAGTCGCAAAGACGAAAAAATATAATAATTAAATTATAACTGTTTCTAGGGGGCGGAGACGACGCCCCTTTTGAAAAATATATAGCTAGTAGATCCTTCTAGACTATTGGCTATATGTGTGCAAAACTTCATCCAAACCGCTCCAGCCGTTCTTGCGTGATTGAGTCACAAAGACAAACGTCTGGACAACCATCCAAACATCCAAACTTTGCCATTTATAATATACTAGCCTTTACCCGCGGCCCCGTCCGCAAGGAGAAAATGAAATATGTGGGCTATTCACGTTAGCCTGCTTATAAAGTTATCTGTTTAAAATTTTTTTTCTGTCTAATGCATTTTATTTTTGTAATTGAGTAAAAAAAAGAACTTTATGAGCTGATAACCTGATAGGATCCCAAAATGATAACGAAATTATCCAGAAAAAGCCACGAAATGACCCCGACGCTATCGCGGACGGATCCCGAAAACCATCCAGAAACGCCCCGGAAGTGTTTCCAAAAGTTTCCGAAGTAGTCCCAAAAAAACCCGAAATGACAACGACACGATTCTAGACTTATCCAGATAACCACACAGAAATGATGCCTGAAGGGTACCAAATTGATCCCGAAATAGTCCCGAAAAAGTTCCGAAATTACCCTGACGGGCTCCCGGACGGATCTCAGAAACCATCCAGAAAATATCCAGGAAGGGCCCTAAATTATCCCGACTAACTCCAGAAAAAGTTCCGAAATGGCTCCGAGGGGATCCACGATGGATCGCGAAAACCATACAGAAATGATTCCGGAAGGATTCCAAAATGATCCCGAAATAGTCCAGAATTGACCCAGATGGGATCCCACACAGATCCAGAAATGATCCAGGAAGGGTGCAAAAACTATCCCGGAAAAGTAAGAAAAAATCCCGAAATGGCTCCTACGGCATCCCGGACGGATCCAGAAATGATCTCGGAAGGGTCCCCAAATGATCCCAAAATGGTTCCGAAATGACCCTGATGGATCCGGCAAACCATCAAGAAATTATGCCGAAAGGGTCCCAAAATGACGCCGGAAAGGTCCTCAAATGATCACCTAATAGTCCCGAAATGACCCTTAAGGGGTCATGGACGGATCCCATAAACCATCCAGAAATGATCCCGATATATTCCCGAAGAAGTCCCGAAATGACCCTGACGGGATCTCGAACGCACCCCTAAATGACCCTGACGGGATCCCGGACAGATCCCGAAATCCATCCAGAAATGATTTTGGGAGGGACCCCAAATGATCCCGAAAAAGTCCTGCAATGATTCCGAGGGGATCCTGATCGGATACCGATAACAATCCAAAAGTGATGCCGGAAAGGTCCTCAAATGATCACCTAATACCAAAATGACCCTGACGGCATCCCGGACTGATCCCAAAATCCATCCAGAAATGATCTTGGGAAGGTCCCAAAATTATCCCGAAATAGTCTCGGAAAAGTTCAGAAATTACCCTGACGGGTTCCCGGACGAATCCTGAAAGCCATCTCTAAATGATCCCGAAAAAGTCCCGAAATGACCCTGACTGGACCCCGAAAGGATTCCGAAAACTATCCAGAAATGATGCCGGAAAGGTCCTCAAATGAACCCCTAATAGTCCTGAAATGACAGTGACGGCATCCCGAACGGATCCCGACAACTATCTAGAAATGATGCCGAAAGGGCCCGCAAATGATCCCGTATTAGTCGAGAAAAAGTCCCGAAATGAACCCGACGGGATGCCGGACGAATCCCAAAAACCAGCCAGAAATGATGCCGGAAGGGACACCAAATGATCCCGAAAAAGTCCCGCAATAATTCCGACGGGATCCTGAGCGGATACCGAAAACCATCCAGAAGTTATGCCGAAAAGGTCCTCAAATGATCACCTAATAGTCCCAAAATGACCCTGACGGCATCCCGGACAGATCCCGAAATCCATCCAGAAATGATCTTGGGAGGGTCCCAAAATTATCCCGAAATAGTCTGGGAAAAGTTCAGAAATTACCCTGACGGATACCGGACGAATCCTGAAAACCAATCTTAAATGATGCCGAAAAAGTCCCGAAATGACCCTGATGGGACCCGGAAAGGATCCCGAAAACTAACCAGAAATGATGCCGGAAAGGTCCTCAAATGATCTCCCAATAGTTCCGAAAAGACCCTGACGGGATCCCGAACGGATCCCGACAACTATCCAGAAATGATACCGAAAGGGCCCGCAAATGATCCCGTATTAGTCGAGAAAAAGTCCCGAAATGACCCCGACGGGATGCCGGACGAATCCCAAAAACCATCCAGAAACGATTTTGGAAGGGACCCCAATGATCCCGAAAAAGTTCCGCAATTATTCCGACGGGAATCTGAACGGATACCGAAAACCATCCAGAAGTGATGCCGGAACGGTCCTCAAATGCTCACCTAATAGTCCCAAAATGACCCTGAGGGCATCCCGGACAAATCCCGAAATCCATCCAGAAATGATCTTGGGAAGGTCCCAAAATGATCCCGAAATAGTCTCGGAAAAGTCCAGAAATTACCCTGACGGGTTCCCGGACGAATCCTGAAAGCCATCCTTAAATGATCCCGAAAAAGCCCCGAAATGACCCTGACGGGATCCCGAAAGGATTCCAAAAACTATCCAGAAATGATGCCGGAAAGGTCCTCAAATGATCCCCTAATAGTTCCGAAATGACTGTGACGGGATCCCGAACGGATCCCGACAACTATCCAGAAATTATGCCGAAAGGGTCCGCAAATGATCCCGTATTAGTCGAGAAAAAGTCCCGAAATGACCCCGACGGGATCCCGGACGAATCCCAAAAACCATCCAGAAATGATGCCGGTAGGTATCCCAAATGATCCCGAAATAATCCCGAAATGACCTCGTCGGCATCCCGGACGGATACCGAAAATTATCCAGAAATGATGCCGGAAAGGTCCACAAATGATCCCCTAATAGTCCCGAAATTACCCTGATGGGATCCCGGACGGATCCCGAAAACCATCCAGAAATGATGCCGGAAGAGCCCCCAAATGATCCCGAAAAAGTCCCCAAATGACCCCGACGATATCCCGGACGGATCCCGAAAACCATCCAGAAATGATGCCGGAAGAGCCCCCAAATGATCCCGAAAAAGTCCCCAAATGGCCCCGACGAGATCCCGCACGGATCCCGAAAACCATCCAGAAATGATGCCGGAAGAGCCCCAAATGATCCCGAAAAAGTCCCCAAATGACCCCGACATACTCCAGAAAAGGTTCCGAAATGGCTCTGAGGGAATCAACGACGGATCGCGAAAACCATACAGAAATGATTCCGGAAGGATCCCAAAATGATCCCGAAATAGTCCGGAAATGACCCAGATGGGATCCCGCACAGATCCAGAAATGGTCCCGGAAGAGTCCAAAAACTATCCCGGAAAAGTAACAAAAAATCCCGAAATGGCTCCTACGGCATCACGGACGGATCCAGAAATGATCTCGGAAGGGTCCCCAAATGATCCCAAAATGGTCCCGAAATGACCCTGATGGATCCGGCAAACCATCAAGAAATTATGCCGGAAGGGTCCCCAAATGATCCCGAAATAAAACAGAAAAAGTCACGAAACGACCCCTAGAGGATCCCCAAATGATCCCGTATTAGCCCCAAAAAAGTCCCAAAATTACCCTGACGGGATCCCGAAAGGATTCCGAAAACAATACAGAAATGATGCCGGAAAGGTCCTCAAATGATCCCCTAATAGTCCCGAAATGACCGTGACGGGATCCCGACAACTATCCAGAAATGATGCCGGAAGGGTCCGCAAATGATCCCGTATTAGTCGAAAAAAAGTCCCGAAAGGACCACGACGGGATCCCGGACGAATCCCAAAAACCATCCAGAAATGATGCCGGTAGGTATCCCAAATGATCCCGAAATAGTCCCGAAATGACCTCGTCGGCATCCCGGACGGATCCCGAAAATTATCCAGAAATGATGCCGGAAAGGTTCCCAAATGATCCCCTAATAGTCCCGAAATTACCCTAATGGGATCCCGGACGGATCCCGAAAACCATCCAGAAATGATGCCGAAAGGGTTCCCAAATGATCCCGTATTAGTCGCGAAAAAGTCCCGAAATGACCCCGACGGTATCCCGGACGGATCCCGAAAACCATCCAGAAATGATGCCGAAAGGGTTCCCAAATGCTCCCGTATTAGTCGCGAAAAAGTCCCGAAATGACCCCGACGGGATCCCGGACGAATCCCGACAACCATCCAGAAATGATGCCGGATGAGCCCCAAAATGATTCCGAAAAAGTCCCCAAATGACCCCGACGAGATCCCGGACGGATCCCGTAAACTATACAGAAATGATCCCGGAAGAGCCCTCAAATGATCCCGAAAAAGTCCCCATATGACCCCGACGAGATCCCGCACGGATCCCGAAAACCATCCAGAAATGATGCCAGAAGGGTCCCCAAATGATCGCGAAATAGTCCCGAAATGATTCAGGAATAGTCCCGAAAATGTTTCAAAATAACCCCAACGGGATCCCGGACGGATCCCGTAAACTATACAGAAATGATCCCGGAAGGGTCCCAAAATGATCCCGAAATAGTACCGAAAAAGTCCCGAAATTACCCCAGCGTAATCCCGGACCGATCCCGAAAACCATCCAGAAATGATCCCGGAAGGGTCTCGATATGACCCTTACGGGATTACAAATAAGGTGAAGCTAATTATAAAACCATGTTAATAAGGCAGCAGGCGCATTGGAGCGAATAAAAAGTTAGATAGAAACATACAGGTAAAGCTAATAAAAGCGTGCTAATAAAAACAATTGATGGAGGGCGGATGGCGGGAGTAGAGGAGAGGACCACTGATCGTTCCTCCAAAATTGTCTAGATCTCGTTCTGTATGTACCAGATACCAAAAACTATTGATTTAGGAGAAAATTTAGATTGAGTTATAACAATTTATGGATTTTACACCAGAGGGGGAGATAAAGGGGGCGGGCGGAGGGTGTCACTGCTTACTTTGTAAGCCCTCGACTTATTTGACCCCTTGAGTCTGTGATATTGGTGAAGGCCAGTATACGTAAAGTTATAATGTGTAAAAATTATGAAAAATAATTTCTCGAAGGGTCGTGGGACCCCCACCCCTCTTTCCATGTTCGAAAAAAATTTCGCTAGTAGACTACTGTCTGTGTCCCAAATTTCATCAAAATCCGTGTAGCCATTCTGGCGTGATTCAGTCGCAAAGACGAAAAAATATAATAATTAAATTATAACTGTTCCTAGGGGGCGGGGACCACGCCCCTTTTGAAAAATATATAGCTAGTAGATCCTTCTAGACTATTGGCTATATGCGTGCAAAATTTCATCCAAATCGGTCCAGCCGTTCTTGCGTGATTGAGTCACAAAGACAAACGTCTGGACAAACATCCAAACATCCAAACATCCAAACATCCAAACATCCAAACATCTTAACATCCAAACTTTCCCATTTATAATATACTAGCCTTTACCCGCGGCCCCGTCCGCAAGGAGAAATTTAAATATATGGGCTATTCGCGTTAGCCTGCTTATTATCTGTTTAAAATTTTGTTTTCTGTGTAATGCATTTTATTTTTGTAATTGAGTAAAAAAAAGAACTAAATGAGCTGATAACCTGATAGGATCCCAAATGATCCCGAAATTATCCAGAAAAAGCTACGAAATGACCCCCACGCTATCGCGGACGGATCCCGAAAACCATCCAGAAATGCCCCGAAAGGGTCTCCAAAAGTTCCCCGAATAGTCCCAAAAAAACCCGAAATGACAGCGACACGATTCTAGACGTATCCAGAGAACCACACAGAAATGATCTCTGAAGGTGTTCCAAAATGATCCCGAAAAGGTTCCGAAATTACCCTGACGGGCTCCCGGGCGGATCTCAAGAACCATCCAGAAAATATACAGGAAGGGTCCCCAAATTATCCCGACTAACTCCAGAAAAAGTTCCGAAATGGCTCCGAGGGGATCCACGATGGATCGCGAAAACCATACAGAAATGATTCCGGAAGGATTCCAAAATGATCCCGAAATAGTGCGGAATTGACCCAGATGGGATCCCGCACAGATCCAGAAATGATCCCGGAAGGGTGCAAAAATTATCCCGGAAAAGTAACAAAAAATCCCGAAATGGCTCCTACGGTATCCCGGACGGATCCAGAAATGATCTCGGAAGGGTCCCCAAATGATCCCGAAATAATACAGAAAAAGTCACGAAAGGACCCCTAGAGGATCCCCAAATGATCCCGTATTAGCCCCGAAAAGGTCCCGAAATAACCCCGACGGGATCCCGAACAAATCCCGAAAACCATCCAGAAATGATGCCGGAAGGAATCCCAAATGATTCCGTAAAAGTCCCGCATTGATTCCGACGGGTTCCCGAACGGATACCGAAAACCATCCAGAAGTGATGCCGGAAAGGTCCTCAAATGATCACCTAATAGTCCCGAAATAACCCTTAAGGGGTAATGGACGGATCCCATAAACCATCCAGAAATGATCCCAATATAGTCCCGAAGATGTCCCGAAATTACCCTGACGGGATCTCGAACGCACACCTAAATGACCCTGACGGGATCCCGGACAGATCCCGAAATCCATCCAGAAATGATATTGGGAGGGACCCCAAATGATCCCGAAAAAGTCCAGCAATGATTCCGAGGGGATCCTGATCGGATACCGAAAACCATCCAGAAGTGATGCCGGAAAGGTCCTCAAATGATCACCTAATACCAAAATGACCCTGACGGCACCCCGGACTGATCCCAAAATCCATCCAGAAATGATCTTGGGAAGGTCCCAAAATTATCCCGAAATAGTCTCGGAAAAGTTCAGAAATTAACCTGACGGGTTCCCGGACGAATCCTGAAAGCCATCTCTAAATGATCCCGAAAAAGTCCCGAAATGACCCTGACTGGACCCCGAAAGGATCCCGAAAACTATCCAGAAATGATGCCGGAAATGTCCTCAAATGATCACCTAATAGTTCCGAAAAGACCCTGACGGGATCCCGAACGGATCCCGACAACTATCTAGAAATGATGCCGAAAGGGCCCGCAAATGATCCCATATTAGTCGAGAAAAAGTCCCGAAATGAACCCGACGGGATGCCGGACGAATCCCAAAAATCATCCAGAAATGATGCCAGAAGGGACACCGAATGATCCCGAAAAAGTCCCGCAATAATTCCGACGGGATCCTGAGCGGATACCGAAAACCATCCAGAAGTGATGCCGAAAAGGTCCTCAAATGATCACCTAATAGTCCCAAAATGACCCTGACGGCATCCCGGACAGATCCCGAAATCCAACCAGAAATGATCTTGGGAGGGTCCCAAAATTATCCCGAAATAGTCTGAGAAAAGTCCAGAAATTACCCTGACGGATCCCGGACGAATCCTGAAAACCAATCTTAAATGATGCCGAAAAAGTCCCGAAATGACCCTGATGGGACCCGGAAAGGATCCCGAAAACTAACCAGAAATGATGCCGGAAAGGTCCTCAAATGATCTCCCAATAGTTCCGAAAATACCCTGACGGGATCCCGAACGGATCCCGACAACTATCCAGAAATGATACCGAAAAGGCCCGCAAATGATCCCGTATTAGTCGAGAAAAAGTCCCGAAATGACCCCGACGGGATGCCGGACGAATTCCAAAAACCATCCAGAAATGATGTCGGAAGGGACCCCAATAATCCCGAAAAAGTCCCGCAATTATTCCGACGGGAATCTGAACGGATACCGAAAACCATCCAGAAGTGATGCCGGAACGGTCCTCAAATGCTCACCTAATAGTCCCAAAATGACCCTGAGGGCATCCCGGACAAATCCCGAAATCCATCCAGAAATGATCTTGGGAAGGTCCCAAAATGATCCCGAAATAGTCTCGGAAAAGTCCAGAAATTACCCTGACGGGTTCCCGGACGAATCCTGAAAGCCATCCTTAAATGATCCCGAAAAAGCCCCGAAATGACCCTGACGGGATCCCGAAAGGATTCCAAAAACTATCCAGAAATGATGCCGGAAAGGTCCTCAAATGATCCCCTAATAGTTCCGAAATGACCGTGACGGGAGCCCGAACGGATCCCGACAACTATCCAGAAATTATGCCGAAAGGGTCCGCAAATGATCCCGTATTAGTCGAGAAAAAGTCCCGAAATTACCACGACGGGATCCCGGACGTATCCCAAAAACCATCCAGAAATGATGCCGGTAGGTATCCCAAATGATCCCGAAATAGTCCCGAAATGACCTCGTCGGCATCCCGGACGGATCCCGAAAATTATCCAGAAATGATGCCGCAAAGGTTCCCAAATGATCCCCTAATAGTCCCGAAATTACCCTAATGGGATCCCGGACGGATCCCGAAAACCATCCAGAAATGATGCCGGATGAACCCCAAAATGATCCCGAAAAAGTCCGCAAATGACCCCGACGAGATCCCGGACGGATCCCGAAAACCATCCAGAAATGATGCCGGAAGAGCCCCCAAATGATCCCGAAAAAGTCCCCGAATGACCCCGACGAGATCCCGGACGGATCCCGAAAACCATCCAGAAATGATGCCGGAAGAGACCCCAAATGATCCCGCAAAAGTCCCAAAATGACCCCGACGAGATCCCGCACGGATCCCGAAAACCATCCAGAAATGATGCCGGAAGGGTCCCCAAATGATCGCGAAATAGTCTCGAAATGATTCCGGAATAGTCCCGTAAATGTTCCAAATAACCCCGACGGGATCCCGGTCGGATCCCGTAAACTATACAGAAATGATCGCGGAAGGGTCCCAAAATGATCCCGAAATAGTCCCGAAAAAGTCCCGAAATTACCCCGGCGTAATCCCGGACCGATCCCGAAAACCATCCAGAAATGATAACGATAAGACCCTTACGGGATTACAAATAAGGTGAAGCTAATTATAAAACCATGTTAATAAGGCAGCAGGCGCATTGGAGCGAATAAAAAGTTAGATAGAAACATACAGGTAAAGCTAATAAAAACAATTGATGGAGGGCGGATAGCGGGAGTAGAGGAGAGGACCACTGATCGTTCCTCCAAAATTGTCTAGATCTCGTTCTGTATGTACCAGATACCAAAAACTATTGATTTAGGAGAAAATTTAGATTGAGTTATAACAATTTATGGATTTTACACCAGAGGGGGAGATAAAGGGGGGCGGGCGGAGGGTGTCACTGCTTACTTTGTAAGCCCTCGACTTATTTGACCCCTTGAGTCTGTGATATTGGTGAAGGCCAGTATACGTAAAGTTATAATGTGTAAAAATTATGAAAAATAATTTCTCGAAGGGATCGTGGGACCCCCACCCCTCTTTCCATGTTCGGGAAAAATTTCGCTAGTAGACTATTGTCTGTGTCCCAAATTTCATCAAAATCCGTGTAGCCATTCTGGTGTGATTCAGTCGCAAAGACGAAAAAATATAATAATTAAATTATAACTGTTCCTAGGGGGCGGGGACCACGCCCCTTTTGAAAGATATATAGCTAGTAGATCCTTCTAGACTATTGGCTATATGTGTGCAAAATTTCATCCAAATCGGTTCAGCCGTTCTTGCGTTATTGAGTCACAAAGACAAACGTCTGGACAAACATCCAAACATCCAAACATCCAAACATCCAAACATCTTAACATCCAAACTTTCCCATTTATAATATATATTAGATACTAGCCTTTACCCGCGGCCCCGCCCGCAAGGACTATTCGCGTTAGCAAATGATCCCGTATTAGTCGAGAAAAAGTCCCGAAATAACCCCGACGGGATCCCGGACGAATCCCAAAAACCATCCAGAAATGATGCCGGTAGGTATCCCAAATGATCCCTAAATAATCCCGAAACGACCTCGTCGGCATCCCGGACGGATACCGAAAATTATCGAGAAATGATGCCGGAAAGGTCCACAAATTAGCCCTAATATATCCGAAATTACCCTGATGGGATCCCGGACGGATCCCGAAAACCATCCAGAAATGATGCCGAAGGGGTTCCCAAATGATCCCGTATTAGTCGCGAAAAAGTCCCAAAATGACCCCGACGGCATCCCGGACGGATCCCGAAAACCATCCAGAAATGATGCCGGAAGAGCCCCAAATGATCCCGAAAAGGTCCCCAAATGACCCCGACGAGATCCCGGACGGATACCGAAAACCATCCAGAAATGATGCCGGTAGGTATCCCAAATGATCCCGAAATATTCCCGAAATGACCAAGTCCGGATCCCGGACGGATCCCGAAAACTATCCAAAAATGATGTCGAAAGGGTCCCCAAATGATCCCGCATTAGTCGAGAAAAAGTCCCGAAATGACCCCGACGGGATCCCGGACGGATCCCGAAAACCATACAGAAATGATGCCGGAAGAGCCCCCAAATGATCCCGAAAAAGTCCCCAAATGACCCCGACATACTCCAGAAAAAGTTCCGAAATGGCTCCGAGGGAATCAACGACGGATCGCGAAAAATGAAATGATTCCGGAAGGATCCCAAAATGATCCCGAAATAGTCGGGAAATGACCCAGATGGGATCCCGCACAGATCCAGAAATGATCCCGGAAGGATCCCCAAATGATCCCAAAATGGTCCCGAAATGACCCTGATGGATCCAACAAACCATCAAGAAATTATGCCGGAAGGGGCCCCAAATGATCCCGAAATAAAACAGAAAAAGTCACGAAACGACCCCTAGGGGATCCCCAAATGATCCCGTATTAGCCCCGAAATAGTCCCAAAATGACCCTGACGGGATCCCGAAAGGATTCCGAAAACAATCCAGAAATGATGCCGGAAAGGTCCTCAAATGATCCCCTAATAGTCCCGAAATGACCGTGACGGGATCCCGACAACTATCCAGAAATGATGCCGAAAGCGTCCGCAAATGATCCCGTATTAGTCGAGAAAAAGTCCCGAAATGACCACGACGGGATCCCGGACGAATCCCAAAAACCATCCAGCAACGATGCCGGTAGGTATCCCAAATGATCCCGAAATAGTCCCGAAATGACCTCTTCGGCATCCCGGACGGATCCCGAAAATTATCCAGAAATGATGCCGGGAAGGTTACCAAATGATCCCCTAATAGTCCCGAAATTACCCTGATGGGATCCCGGACGGATCCCGAAAACCATCCAGAAATGATGCCGAAAGGGTTCCAAAATGATCCCGTATTAGTCGCGAAAAAGTCCCGAAATGACCCCGACGGGATCCCGGACGGATCCCGAAAACTATCCAGAAATGATGCCGGAAGAGCCCCAAAATGATCCCGAAAAAGTCCCGAAATGACCCCGACGGGATCCCGGACGGATCCCGAAAACCATCCAGAAATGATGCCGGAAGAGCCCCAAAATGACCCCGAAAAAGTCCCCAAATGACCCCGACGAGATCCCGGACGGATCCCGAAAACCATCCAGAAATCATGCCGGAAGAGCCCCCAAATGATCCCGAAAAAGTCCCCAAATGACCCCGACGAGATCCCGGACGGATCCCGAAAATCATCCAGAAATGATGCCGAATTATCCCGTATTAGTCGCGAAAAAGTCCCGAAATTACCCCGACGGGATGCCGGACGAATCCCGAGGACCATCCAGAAATGATGTCTAAAGGGACCCAAAATAACCCCGAAAAAGTCCCGTAATGATCCCGGAAACCATCAAGAATTTATCTCTCGAAGGTACGCAAATGATCCCGAAAGTACCCCGACGGGATCCCGGACGGATCCCGAAAACCATCCAGAAATGTTGCCGGAAGGGTCCCCAAATGATCGCGAAATAGTCCCGAAATGATTCCGGAATAGTCCCGAAAATGTCCCAAAATAACCCCGACGGGATCCCGGACGGATCCCGAAAACTATACAGAAATGATCCCGGAAGAGTCCCAAAATGATCCCGAAATAGTCCTGAAAAAGTCCCGAAATTACCCCGGCGTAATCCCGGACCGATCCCGAAAACCATCCAGAAATGATCCCGGAAGGGTCTCGATATGACCCTTACGGGATTACAAATAAGGTGAAGCTAATTATAAAACCATGTTAATAAGGCAGCAGGCGCATTGGAGCGAATAAAAAGTTACATAGAAACATACAGGTAAAGCTAATAAAAGCGTGCTAATAAAAACAATTGATGGAGGGCGGATGGCGGGAGTAGAGGAGAGGACCACTGATCGTTCCTCCAAAATTGTCTAGATCTCGTTCTGTATGTACCAGATACCAAAAACTATTGATTTAGAAGAAAATTTATATTGAGTTATAACAATTTATAGATTTTACACCAGAGGGGGTGATAAAGGGGGCGGGCGGAGGGTGTCACTGCTTACTTTGTAAGCCCCCGACTTATTTGACCCCTTGAGTCTGTGATATTGGTGAAGGCCAGTATACGTAAAGTTATAATGTGTAAAAATTATTGAAAAATTATTTCTCGAAGGGGTCGTGGGACCCCCACCCCTCTTTCCATGTTCGAAAAAAATTTCGCTAGTAGACCACTGTCTGTGTCCCAAATTTCATCAAAATCCGTGTAGCCATTCTGGCGTGCTTCAGTCGCAAAAACGAAAAAATATAATAATTAAATTATAACTGTTCCTAGGGGGCGGAGACCACGCCCCTTTTGAAAAATATATAGCTAGTAGATCCTTCTAGAATATTGGCTATATGTGCGCAAAATTTCATCCAAATCGGTCCAGCCGTTCTTGCGTTATTGAGTCACAAAGACAAACGTCTGGACAAACATCCAAACATCCAAACATCTTCACATCCAAACTTTGCCATTTATAATATATACTAGCCTTTACCCGCGGCCCCGTCCGCAAAGAAAAAATTAAATATATGGGCTATTCGCGTTAGCCTACTTATCAAGTTATCTGTTAAACATTTTTTTTTTTTTGTCTAATGCATTTTATTTTTGTAATTGAGTAAAAAAAAGAACTAAATGAGTTGATAACCTGATATCATCCCAAATGATCCCGAAATTATCCGGAAAAAGCTATGAAATTACCCCCACGCTATCGCGGACGGATCCCGAAAACCATCCAGAAATGCCCCGAAAGGGTCTCCAAAAGTTCCCCGAATAGTCCCAAAAAAACCCGAAATGACAGCGACACGATTCTAGACGTATCCAGAGAACCACACAGAAATGATCCCGAAAAGGTTCCGAAATGACCCTGACGGGCTCCCGGACGTATCTCAAAAACCATCCAGAAAATATCCAGGAAGGGTCCCTAAATTATCCCGACATACTCCAGAATAAGTTCCGAAATGGCTCCCAGGGGATCCACCACGGATCGCGAAAACCATACAGAAATGATTCCGGAAGGATCCCAAAATGGTCCCGAAATAGTCCGGAAATGACCCAGATGGGATCCCGCACAGATCCAGAAATGATCCCGGAAGGGTTCAAAAACTATCCCGGAAAAGTAACAAAAAATCCGGAAATGGCTCCTACGGCATCCCGGACGGATCCAGAAATGATCTCGAAAGTTCCCCAAATGTTCCCAAAATGGTCCCGAAATGACCCTGATGGATCCGTCAAACCATCAAGAAATTATGCCGAAAGGATCCCAAAATGATCCCGAAATAATACAGAAAAAGTCACGAAACGACCCCTACAGGATCCCCAAATGATCCCGTATTAGCCCCGAAAAGGTCCCGAAATAACCCCGACGGGATCCCGGACAAATCCCGAAAACCATCCAGAAATGATGCCGGAAGAAATCCCAAATGATTCCGAAAAAGTCCCGCATTGATTCCGACGGGATCCCGAACGGATACCGAAAATCATCCAGAAGTGATGCCAGAAAGGTCCTCAAATGATCACCTAATAGTCCCGAAATTACCCTTAAGGGGTCATGGACGGATCCCATAAACCATCCAGAAATGATCCCGATATAGTCCCGAAGAAGTCCCGAAATGACCCTGACGGGATCTCGAACGCACCCCTAAATGA
The DNA here is from genome assembly GCF_040869045.1 of Eurosta solidaginis. Classification (NCBI taxonomy): domain Eukaryota; kingdom Metazoa; phylum Arthropoda; class Insecta; order Diptera; family Tephritidae; genus Eurosta; species Eurosta solidaginis. The sequence continues at coordinate 250,973,590 of NC_090323.1, read as the reverse complement.
CCCCGACCGGATCCTGAAAGCCATCTCTAAATTATCCCGAAATCACCCTGACTGGACCCCGAAAGGATCCCGAAAACTTTTCAGAAATGATGCCGGAAAGGTCCTCAAATTATCTCCTAATAGTTCCGAAAAGACCCTGACGGGATCCCGAACAGATCCCGACAACTATCCAGAAATTATACCGAAAGGGCCCGCAAATGATCCCGTATTAGTCGAGAAAAAGTCCCGAAATGACGCCGACGGGATGCCGGACGAATCCCAAAAACCATCCAGAAATGATGTCGGAAGGGACCCCAATGATCCCCGAAAAAGACCCGCAATTATTCCGACGGGATCCTGAACGGATACCGAAAACCTTCCAGAAGTGATGCCGGAAAGGTCCTCAAATGCAAACCTAATAGCCCCAAAATTACCCTGACGGCATCCCGGACAAATCCCGAAATCCATCCAGAAATGATCTTGGGAAGGTCCCAAAATGATCCCGAAATAGTCTCGGAAAAGTCCAGAAATTACCCTGACGGGTTCCCGGACGAATCCTGAAAGACATCCTTAAATGATCCCGAAAAACCCCCGAAATGACCCTGACGGGATCCCGAAAGGATTCCGAAAACTATATAGAAATGATGCCGGAAAGGTTCTCAAATGACCCCCTAATAGTCCCGAAATGACCGTGACGGGATCCCGAACGGATCCCGGCAACTATCCAGAAATGATGCCGAAAGGGTCCGCAAATGATCCCGTATTAGTCGAGAAAAAGTCCCGAAATAACCCCGACGGGATCCCGGACGAATCCCAAAAACCATCCAGAAATGATGCCGGTAGGTATCCCAAATGATCCCGAAATAATCCCGAAACGACCTCGTCGGCATCCCGGACGGATACCGAAAATTATCCAGAAATGATGCCGGAAAGGTCCGCAAATGAGCCCTAATATATCCGAAATTACCCTGATGGGATCCCGGACGGATCCCGAAAACCATCCAGAAATAGTCGGGAAATGACCCAGATGGGATCCCGCACAGATCCAGAAATGATCCCGGAAGGATCCCCAAATAATCCCAAAATGGTCCCGAAATGACCTTGATGGATCCGGCAAACCATCAAGAAATTATGCCGGAAGGGTCCCCAAATGATCCCGAAATAAAACAGAAAAAGTCACGAAACGACCCCTAGGGGATCCCCAAATGATCCCGTATTAGCCCCGAAATAGTCCCAAAATGACCCTGACGGGATCCCGAAAGGATTCCGAAAACAATCCAGAAATGATGCCGGAAAGGTCCTCAAATGATCCCCTAATAGTCCCGAAATGACCGTGACGGGATCCCGAAAACTATCCAGAAATGATGCCGAAAGGGTCCGCAAATGATCCCGTATTAGTCGAGAAAAAGTCCCGAAATGACCACGACGGGATCCCGGACGAATCCCAAAAACCATCCAGAAATGATGCCGGTAGGTATCCCAAATGATCCCGAAATAGTCCCGAAATGACCTCGTCGGCATCCCGGACGGATCCCGAAAATTATCCAGAAATGATGCCGGAAAGGTTACCAAATGATCCCCTAATAGTCCCGAAATTACCCTGATGGGATCCCGGACGGATCCCGAAAACCATCCAGAAATGATGCCGAAAGGGTTCCAAAATGATCCCGTATTAGTCGCGAAAAAGTCCCGAAATGACCCCGACGGGATCCCGGACGGATCCCGAAAACTATCCAGAAATGATGCCGGAAGAGCCCCAAAATGATCCCGAAAAAGTCCCGAAATGACCCCGACGAGATCCCGGACGGATCCCGAAAACCATCCAGAAATGATGCCGGTAGGTATCCCAAATGATCCCGAAATAGTCCCGAAATGACCTCGTCGGTATCCCGGACGGATCCCGAAAATTATCCAGAAATGATGCCGGAAAGGTTACCAAATGATCCCCTAATAGTCCCGAAATTACCCTGTTGGGATCCCGGACGGATCACGAAAACCATCCAGAAATGATGCCGGAAGAGCCCCAAAATGACCCTGAAAAAGTCCCCAAATGACCCCGACGAGATCCCGGACGGATCCCGAAAACCATCCAGAAATGATGCCGGAAGAGCTCCCAAATGATCCTGAAAAAGTCCCCAAATGACCCCGACGAGATCCCGGACGGATCCCGATCCAGAAATGATGCCGGAAGAGCCCCAAAATGATCCCGAAAAAGTCCCGAAATGACCCCGACGGGATCCCGGACGTATCCCGAAAACCATCCAGAAATGATGCCGAAAGGGTTCCAAAATGATCCCGTATTAGTCGCGAAAAAGTCCCGAAATGACTCCGACGGGATCCCTGACGGATCCCGAAAACTATCCAGAAATGATGCCGGAAGAGCCCCAAAATGATCCCGAAAAAGTCCCGAAATGACCCCGACGAGATCCCGGACGGATCCCGAAAACCATCCAGAAATGATGCCGGTAGGTATCCCAAATGATCCCGAAATAGTCCCGAAATGACCTCGTCGGCATCCCGGACGGATCCCGAAAATTATCCAGAAATGATGCCGGAAAGGTTACCAAATGATCCCCTGATAGTCCCGAAATTACCCTGATGGGATCCCGGACGGATCCCGAAAACCATCCAGAAATGATGCCCGAAGAGCCCCAAAATGACCCCGAAAAAGTCCCCAAATGACCCCGACGAGATCCCGGACGGATCCCGAAAACCATCCAGAAATGATGCCGGAATAGCCCCCAAATGATCCTGAAAAAGTCCCCAAATGACCCCGACGAGATCCCGGACGGATCCCGCAAACCAACCAGAAATGATGCCGGAAGAGCCCCCAAATGATCCCGAAAAAGTCCCCAAATGACCCCGACGAGATGCCGGACGGATCCCGAAAACAATCCAGAAATGATGCCGAATGATCCCGTATTAGTCGCGAAAAAGTCCCGAAATGACCCCGACGGGATGCCGGACGAATCCCGAGGACCATCCAGAAATGATGTCTAAAGGGACCCAAAATAACCCCGAAAAAGTCCCGTAATGATCCCGGAAACCATCAAGAATTTATCTCTCGAAGGTACGCAAATGATCCCGAAAGTACCCCGACGGGATCCCGGACGGATCCCGAAAACCATCCAGAAATGATGCCGGAAGGGTCCCCAAACGATCGCGAAATAGTCCCGAAATGATTCCGGAATAGTCCCGAAAATGTCCCAAAATAACCCCGACGGGATCCCGGACGGATCCCGAAAACTATACAGAAATGATCCCGGAAGGGTCCCAAAATGATCCCGAAATAGTCCTGAAAAGTCCCGAAATTACCCCGGCGTATCCCGGACCGATCCCAAAAACCATCCAGAAATGATCCCGGAAGGGTCTCGA